>NW_020200667.1:6119-14727 GCF_001531365.2 Cynara cardunculus var. scolymus | reverse complement strand
CTTTAAACGGATCTTCTGTGGACACTTCTTCTTAAGGATTTTCAAATGGTTTTTATTCAAGGGGGAGCCAAGGAAGCTGGCTCAGAGGGGGAGTTTTCAAAACAAAAATAAAACCACAGAAGGTGCAAAAACGTTTGAAGTATTTCGTTCTCAGAGGTCATCTCATCAGAACCTTTGGCGCTTCTAACAGAGACTCTGTGAGCTGAGCTGAGCAAATACTCATCTCTCTGTGGATTTTCTCAAGCCGTTTAGGTAAAAAGGTGTAACGTTTATAAGAAGGCCCGACACATATCACAGAGGCTCTGTAACCCTTAGGCCTCTGATAGAACTCTGTTGATAGTTCTTGTCTATTGATATGGTGCGCGTGGTTCTATGGATAAGGGTAAAAACAAACACGCGCGTGTTAGAAAACGGAAGCGCACGTCATCAATCGCGCCTCTTCCCAATACGGCGTGTCATACTTTTTTGAACCGTTTCACCCATATCCACTCATTACACGACCTTTTGTACAGCGGACAGTTCAATTTTAAAAATCCTTACTTACAAATACCCTCCTTCCCCCCAAATTAAAACCTTACGCTCTCAAGAACTCTCATATGAACCTGCAACCTGCAATTTCTCAAAGCTTACCTGCAACCATGTCATCTTCAAGCGCCTCAGCCCAGTCTGTTAACGTCTCAAGTGACAACGAGGTGACACAAGCACAAGCCCTAACATCACACGCCCTGTCTTTCGTGCAAAACAAGTACGAAAAGATCGTTCTCGTGAAGAAGCCGAATAACTACTACTTCGTCCCCTCAGGTTTTCCCGATTTCACCTTCCCTCTAATGGTAATACTAAGGAACCACCCTCTTCTTTATGCTTTATCTGCTACTCGACCCACACTAGAAACCTACTTAACCCAATTCTTGTTGAGTGCCTACATTACTACTCTTGACAATTCTGGCCTCACAATCGTTGGTTATGCATCCCACCCAGTTAACAAATCCCTTGTCCCATTAGAACTTAATGTGGAAACCTTGAGAACAGCCCTGCATTTGCCCACTTTGAACGAACTAAATCTGAATGCCTATGCTGAGACCCCTACCGACGAGGAATTAATCAAATTCCTGGAATTTCATTCATATGCGACCCCGATTACTAAAAGGACACAATTCAGGCGTAAGGGCCTACCCCCTGTTTGGAACACACTATTTTCAATCATAAACTGCTGCCTAACAGGAAAGGTAGGCAGTCATGACCAAACTTCCCATGCCATGCTGTCAATCATGTATGGCATCTACTTCAATCTTCCATTGGACTACGCGCAGCTGATATTCGAGGACATAGTCGGCCTCATCAAGAAAAAGTGCRCAAGTCAGAAAGGGGAGAASACGAAGGTTAAGGCCCAAAAGAAGGCCAAGGAAGATATGAACCAGCCTAATTTGATCCTACAACGCTTCCTTGGTTTGGCATTTGGAGACCTTCTGGCAGCGAAACTGCGTTCTGTGGAGCCCAATGCAAAACTATATCCATTCAAGGAGTTTCGTCCTACCGAGCAAGAGCAAGGCTACAGAAGCCCAAGACCCCTATCCAAGGCCATGCTCAGGTTTTTAAGTCACGAAGATCGCAATGCCTATAGACGTGGTAACAGGCGACCAGAACCGGTCCCTGCAACCCCACCACGAATAAGTACCCCCTTAGGAGTGGAGATTAAAAAAATGAGAGTGGAGGGATGTGTGGAGGAGCCAGTAGTGGCTGGTAAGCAGAGTGAGGTACCCCCTAGAATCCCAAGTCCCCCACGCAAGAAGAAGAAGACACAGAAGGGTGATGACTCTTCTGTGAAGAAGAAAGGGAAGAAGAGGCCCGTAGAAGAAGAGGGCCCAACTGTACCTCTGCCAAAACCAAAGAAAAGAAAAACAAAGAAGGCTGAACCGACAGAGCATGTGATCACAAAACCTGTGGTCACAGAGGCCATTGCAGAAGAAAGCCCGACAGAGGCTACAGCAACACCCAAGCGCAGAAGGTTGCGCAAGATGGTCCTCAATGTCTCCCCAACAGAACAAATTCAGGATGTTCTTTTGAATATCCAGAAGGAGTTCAAGGCGCCAATTGATGAAACTCAGTTGGGGACAGAAGTCATTCTAGATGACGAAGAAGAAGAGGCAGAAGTGTTAGGTGAGGGAGCAAAAGATGCCGAAGGCACACAACCAAGCCCACCTCCTAGTGCAACCAACATGTCTAGAGGCCCTGTTCTAGAGGGAACCTCTATTGAAGAAGGCACGCACTTGCCGAACCCTAACCAGCCTACCACCACAGAGGACATTCTTTCGTCCTCTGTGGAGCGCACACCTGGGCAACCACATCATACTCCTTCATCCTCTCAAAAGGATGAAGGTTTTACAAAAAGAGTCCCTTCGCCCATGGACTCGACAGAACCAAGAGAGGCATCCGTTGCCTCTCCTCACAAGAGTGTACAACCAGAACATGCTTCAGAGGCACAGGTGAGAATCATAGAGGTAGAGGGTCTAGAACGCCCTCTATCTCCACTAGATCAAACTGTCAGGATAGGCTCTGAAACTACCGAACATGACATCTACAGAACACCGGTAGGCTCTCCACAAGGAGATGTGCGAGGATCTGATGGAAGTCCCCGAGCAGGCTACGTAACACCAGCCGCTGAGGGCGCCTGAAGCTCCGAGGCCAAAGGATCACCATGTGTTGGTGGTCCGAGTTCCCAGAACGACTATGTGACAAAGGGGGAGCTAAACACCTTTGCCACAGAATTGTTCAAAAAGATGGACGAGTTGAAAAGCTTGTTCATCTCGCGCTCAACGACACAAGACCTCACACCGCTCACAGAAGCTCTGAAGGAGTTATCCGCCACCACTGCTGATTTGAAGACTACTTTGGTAACCCTTCAGACCTCTGTCCATCGAAAGGATGACTTAGTAGAAGCCTTCCAAGTGACGACGCTAAATCCCTCCTCCATCAAGACGCTAAAGGAAGAACTCACAGAGATGGCCGCCAAATTCGCAGTCGATTTCGTCTCTGCGGGCTATGCAGATTACTCTTCATTCAGAGACGAAATCAAGGAGATGTTCTCCTCTGCAGTCACCTACGGCCTTGACACGAAGACCTCAAGGGCCAACATCAATCATTTGGCTACTCGCAGAGAGCTGGATGCTATGGTGGATGCCCTAGGGGATGTTGTTACTAGCCATATCGGAGCACTTGTCACAGAGGACCAAGCATCAAATGCTCTCATCAAAGACTGCACGTCAAAACTTGTAAAGGAAGGTGACCTTCTTCGAGCAGAGATCTTCAGCACCGTCTCCAAGCCTAAATGGGCCACAGACCTAGATGTGATGAATGCCTCTGCAGGTGCTGAAAAGGTGATCGAGAAAATGTACAAAGCGGCCACAAAAATCTTGCGTCATTTGAAGAGGGTTCCCCTGACTACATGAAAGGCAGACGCCGTACAGAGCCATGACGATCATAAAGGTGATGATGATCGTCATGAGGGATAGAAGAAGAAGGAAAAGAAGAAGGCCCCAGAATCAAAGAAGAAGACTACTGCCAGAGCACCTGCCAGAGGTGTCAAGATTGGAGATTCCACAGCTGCAAAAGGCAAGTAAAAGGCTACAGAGCCTAAAGGCAAGGGGAAGGCCATAGCTGTAGAGTCTTCACAGAAGGGGTCATCATCGAGCACAGAAACCCCAAAGGAGATTAATGAAGAAGAGTATGCTGATGACTCTGAGTTCCTCAAAGCATTAAAGTTATCTCTGGTAGAGGCTCAGGCAAAGAAGAGCAAAATTCCAATGCACCACAGAGAAGGTGAGGCCACATCATCCTTTTTCCCACAAGTCCAAACAACATCCACGGGTACGTTTGATGCCCTGCAAGGAACCGTTAAGCCAATCCTTGCAGATAGATCAACCTAGAGGCCGATTTTGGAAGAAGAAGAAGAACACAAGATGCCAGAGTCTACAAAGGCAGGACGGGTCTCTGAAATCCTTGAATCTATGAGCAAGATTCCTATGCAAAATATTCGCACAGAGCCCGTCACTACCCCAGAAGAAATGCTTATTTGGAAGTACTCTGTAGCAGACAYAGAGCCACCCTATGACCCAGAGCTCACCGATATTCCCTCGTCAATCGCCAAGTTCCACTTCACCAAATTAACAAGGCCTCGTGATCAGGTCTTCTCACGGCACATGATCACGTCATTGGTGACAATCTCACCAAGGACGCTGTTAAAAAGGACCATGCTCTACACACAGTATGTTGTAAGGAGAGAAGATGGCAATTTCTACACGTTCACGGATGCGGATCTACACAACTTCTGCGTGTTTGATGTGATCTACATGCACAAGATTCTTAACATTTACATGGAGAGGAGTTAAACATACCAAATATCACTCAAAAGGCTGATTGAGGTAATGCATGGGCAAGTACGGTATTACAGCCAGAAGGACTTTGAGTTGGCCATGAGATTAGCACAGAAAGATCTAAAGCTCTCTCCTCCATACAGCAGGCCCAGTTGGATATCTAGGTACTATCCAAACTCCATCATACAAAATCCTGTTTTTGGATTTGTGTATTTGGATAAGGATGAGATACTAAGATTCTTCGATCCAACAGAAGCTTACAAATTTTCAATAGAGACGCTGGAGTGGATTTTCAAGTGTGTTTTGACAGAGGTGGATAGAAGACATTATAGGGCGGGTGAAGTGTCCTTTCTTGGACGCGATCAAAGTTCAAATCAACTTCAGAGAATGGATCTTCAATCTCTACAGAACGATCAAGTCTGATTTTGTATTCGCAGTAGACGATTTTCCAGACTCTGTAGTTTGATACCCTTCTGTCCCAGGATCCGGCCTAACCTTCAACAGTTTTGTCATTTAAGTTTTGTAATTCTTTACATTGTAATTCTTTCAGAGGATGATGTTTTATCACCTCTTGTAATTTCATTTCAATTAAGTCATGTCCTTGCACTTAAAGTTTATTTTTTACTTTTTCATACTTAGGGGGAGATTGTTAGCTCTCATTTCATTAAATATAAAAGTATGGAAAAAGTAAACTGCAAGWATTGACAGAAGATGATCTGTCACAGAAGACCACAGAGGACCAACAGCAGAAGATGCTCAAGCGTACAAGTCTCAAGTGACAGAACCTCTGTTGTGTCTCACAGAGGTTCTAGAAACTGGTCCTCTGCAAAGACAATGCTACAAGACAAAGATGACAGAACCTTTGTCGTGTCTCACAGAGGTTCTGGAAGATATCCTCTACGTCAATGTGCTTCCAAGTTATATCTAGCAGAGACTCTGTGATATTTCACAGAGGGTCTACAGCCTGTCTTTTGTGTAGATCTTCTTTAGCTGTTTTACTTAGGTTTATTAGCTGCTCGTGCTTATCATGTGTTCTTGTCTGTAATCTGTTTTGATCGAACGATTTAGATTAATTTACTTTAGGTCATGTTAGAAAAATGGTTACTTGCTTGTATAAATAGCAGCATAGACCCTTGTATTTCAGTGTGCTTCAGTATTGTAATTGTAAACATTTTCATTCTATTGAAAATCATTTGAAGCTTTCTCTTGTGTTCGTCAATCTTCATCATTCTGTTCTCATTGATTTCTACTTTGGTTGATTCATATCTTTTCTGCTGCATTATCACTATCAAACAGATCATCCAAGTAAGTAATTAATACCAAGAAACTGAGTTAATTGATCGTACATCTGGTTAATTGGGTTCTGGATGGGTGGTTTCTAGTTCATGGGGTTCTGTTTGGGTTGGTGGTTGTTGACGTGAGGTAGGTTCGGTGATTATTGGCTCTGGTTGTATGGTAGGGTGATGGAAGGTTCTGCGTTGTGAGGAGTTGATGATGGACTTAAGGGTAGGTTAGGGGTTGGTGATGGAGTAAAGGATAGGTTGGTTTCTGTTTGTGGGGTAGATGGGTCTTCATCGATGAAGAACTCAGCTCAATGGGTTCTTGGGTGGTGGCTAAGGGAACATGTACATTGTGTACATCTTCAGAAGGCTGAGCCTTTGGTTCCCTGGCTTGAGTTCCTTAGGTTGATGATGGTGGTTGTTTTTGTGGTGGTGGTGGTACAGCGAACTCCATTTGTTGAGCAGTAGCAGTTGGGTTCTCCCCCTCATAAGGACCAAGACCATGATCATCTTGGTCTGGATCCTCATGCCTCGATCTCTTTTGTGGGCGGCTTGATGACCAAGATGCTCTGCTCCTCTTCTTTTTCTTTCCTTCCCTGAAGGTCGCAAGATACGCCTTCAAGGCCTGCTGTCTTCGACTCTCCTCCATCAAGTGAAGGAGAGAGTTGGTGCGAGCCTGTTGATCAGCAAGGCTCTGGGAGAGAGCCTTGGCTTGTTGTGCGGCCTGATGAACGAACTTTGCACTTATCTCATTGAAAGATGAGATAAGCCTTTCACAGAGCCCTTAGGTCGGCTCTAGTGGCAAACTCTATGGTGGAGGTGGATGTCAATAAGGGAGGAGGGATGGATGTTGAGGTGGATGCGGGTGGAGGGATGGGGAGGGAGGCTAACATATTCCTCACCTCTGCAATGATGGAGGTAAAGGCTTCATCAAAGGATGGAGCTGCAGAAGGGGGTGGAGGAGGGGTTGGTTGAGTTATTTGGGCTAATATGGTGGTTGGGAGTGAGGTAAGGGTAGTTTGTATGGTGGCTATTTGGGTAGAGAGAGAGGATATGGTTTCATCGATAGATGTGGTTGGGGGTGGGGTTGGTTGAGGGATTTGGGAGAGGATGGTGGCTAGGAGTGTAGTGAGGGTATTGGTGGTGGTGTTTAGGTGGGTGGTGATGGAAGCAATGGCCTCATCGGTCACAGTTGCCTGTGCCATGAGGGTGGCAAGGGTGTTCATGATGGTCTGGTTGCGTATGGTGGATAGGGTGGATGAGGCGTGGTGTTGTTGTTCAAGGGTTTGTTGAAGCATGTAGATGCAGGTGGTTTTGTCTTTGGCTTGGGCTTCGAGGGTGGCAAGGGATTGTCGAATTGGGGTGAGATTGATGGATGGGGGTTTCAACAATCCTTTGTAAGATGAGTTTTAGGTCATCCAAGGACCGGTGAGTCGAGTCGACAAAGGCTTGGAACTCAGCCTTTGTGACTAGATCAGCCACGGGGGTAACCCCTGCAGCAACAGATGCTGCAGGTTGTGCCTCAGCTCTAGAGGCGCCTTCATTGCCTTGTGAGAATGTGGGCAATGAAGGACTTCCATCGAGTCCTTGATATCCCTCTAATGAGGAGCTATCTCCTGATGTTACTACAGCTACTTCTTCTTCCTTGGATTCAGAGGCAGAGTAAGAGAAGTAAGTGTGTGTTCCCTTCGCTAGATCAAGTATCGAAGGGGCTTGTACGAATGGGGCATCGCTCTGAATGATCTTGGAGAGCATCAATGCTAGAAGCAACACATGCTTATGGGTGTGTGGAAGGTTGTGTCGAGCCATCAGGCGATGTGGCTTTTATGTCTTCATCCTGTTAGGAGAGAGGCGATTGAGGATGTGGTTCCTCGGCTAATTCATCTCCAGAGGCCTGAAGAGTGGCATTAGGATGGCAGGCTTGGGTGAGGATTGGACTGGGTCGTCCTTGTTCAATACCCCTTTGGCCTTGATCGCCAGGGGTAGCAGTGGTGGTTGCCCTTTGGGAAGTAGGTGCGGGAGTTATGTTTATAGGGCCGGGGGATGCATGAGAAGTGTCATCATCATCATCTTCATTATTCGATGAAGACGACTCATGCGCTCCCTCGCTTGCATTGGGGACGACTTTATTTGCTCTAGGGTAGCTGCCCGCGGTTCTTGGGACAACAGATAGCGTTCATACTTCCTTCTAATCTCATACGTCTATGGTATGACGCTGAGCATGGCCCTCGAGATTGTCCTCTATGTGGTGTAACCATCCTTCGAGATGGTTGGACGATGGCCGTTCATCAAGTATTGCTGCGTGAAGGGTTCTTCGGCCGGTAAATTGTGTCTCCTCATTGCGTCCCTTATACACAAGGCAAGGAACCGCGGGAAGAGAAAAGAGGAAAGTGGCTTTCCTGCGGCCACGAGCTTGCACTTCTTGATCACCGCTGCATGGATCTCATTGTAGATGAGAACAACGTAATCCAGTAGTAGGTTGAAGAAAAGACCATACATAATGGTCATGATATTGATGTTCCCTTGATCCATTGACCCGAGCTTGCAATTGAGGGCTCGGTTCAGGATCGAGAAAAACATGTTTCACATGGGAGGCAAGAATTGCCTCTTAAAGTCAGATGCGTTGCGTAGGTCACGGTTGTAACCCATCATCTTTATGAACCAGAGGATGTCAGAACAGGTGGGTGGCTCAGCGTAGTGTTCGATGTTTAGTTCTTGGCGAGTTGGGATACATAACACTTTCAAAACTTTTGCGCGGGAGATCTTCACCGAAAAAACCATGTCATTTGAGGCGTCAATGTCACCCATAATGCCACGGTTCTCCGGGAAGAACTCGCATGTCTGTCATTATTGTTGGAAGTATTTTAATGGTACGCCATTGTCAGATAGGGTAAGAGTAGGTTGGAGGATGGAATTTTGAAATAATTTGTTGGTCACGGTTCCAGCATCTTCCTAAAT
>NW_020200667.1:2567-5864 GCF_001531365.2 Cynara cardunculus var. scolymus | reverse complement strand
TTGTTGGTCACGGTTCCAGCATCTTCCTAAATTGAAACGTGGCGCTAGCTGCTACGCTATAAGGGAAATAAGGTTGCGCCTTCACCAAGGCATTTGCTTTTGGTGTAGTGGGTAAGCGCTTGATCCTAACAGAATTCTATCATAATAGCGAACCTGTCTTCAAACAGGTTTGTTCGTAGGTCAATGGCATGATTGTTGGGTTTGATGGGTAGAAAAATCAGTGCATGGCTGTCTGCACCGGTCGATTGCACGTGGCTGTTGTTGTTTTGTGATTCATAGGAAGCTGAGGATGCTATTGTTAGAGTAGTTGCAAGTTTTTTTGATTGCAGGTCGTCTGTGTTCTTGAAAGGTTTTGAGAGCATAAAGCGGTAAGTGATGGAAAAGACGAGTATTTATAGGTGGAGAAGTGGAAATGGTGGTTTTGGGTATTTTAATTTAAATGATAATGACGAGTGAGAGGGACGTTTGGCAAAATGGTGATCGTTAGGGTGATCGTGGGCCGTAATGTATGCACAGTGTCATTAATGCTGGTGGAGACGTGTCAGATTGGGGTGGTTGGAAGGGTAATATGAAGGGTTGTATAGGGAACAGGCTGTTGAAAATGTCAGGCGCGTGGATGATGACGTTTGGGTGTTTTGGGATAATTAAATAATTATCCCAAATAATATCTCTTGAATAATAATAATAAAAAATTTAATATTTAAAATTCCATCTAATTGTAAGATAAATACTAATTACGAAGTTTTGGTGTTCTAAAAACCCATGTTGTATAGTTTTAGTCACAAAAGCTGCAATCTTGTACAATCTTCAAAAGGTTTTTCAATTGAAGATGGGTTTTTGGACAAAAATAATTTTGCCATGGAACCAGTGGTGCTCTGGTTGGTCATGACTTTTTGGGGGGGAACCAGAGGTCTTTGGTTAAGTGTGATGAGTTTATTCATTGATGGAATGTTGGGTTTTATGACCAAGGGACTATGGATAGGCAAACCAGAGGCTCTTGTTAAGCATGAAAAACTCTTGGATTTGAAATCATGCCCTTAACGTAGGACCAGAGGAGATCTGGTTGAATAAAAGGGATGTTTACTCCATAATTTAGCATTTTTGGTATCCAGAGGCTCTGGATAGTGGAACCAGAGGCTCTGGTTGGAAAATGCATTTTTTGTGCAATATGGATGCTTGATGAATGCAAAAAGTCCCCCTCAAATGATGCATAGGAATGTGTATTGAGTTAAAAACTCCCCCTAGAATCAATAAGGAGGTTCATTTGGATGACCAAAGTCGCTGGTCTATACAACTAGAGGCTCTGGTTGTGAATGATGATGCAAACATATATGAAATTTGGTTAAGTTCTTGTAAATGGTTATGAAAAAGGATAGGCCTTTGGGACCAGAGGGTTCTGGTTCCAAAGACATCGAATCCAGAGGCTATGGTCTTTAGAACCAGAGGTTCTGGTTGCGAAGGTGATGCATGCATGATGAAAGAATGTGACGAAAAAGATGCATGTGAAGTCCAATTTGGACCAGAGGACTCTGGTCGCAAAGGACATGGAAACCAGAAGCTTTGGTCTTTGGAACTAGAGGCTCTGGTTCCATAAATGATGAAATATGACTAAGTTATTTGTGGTGAATGAGTGAGGGAGACCAAGTTTGTGACCAAAGAGGCTCTGGTCTCAAAGGATTGGAATCCAGAGGCTCTGGTCTATACAACTAGAGGCTCTGGTTGGGAACGGGATACTTGGTGAAAATACACTAAGTATTTTCTTAGGACCAGAGGGGCTCTGGTTCCAAAGGCGATGAAAACTTTTGGCCAATATTTTAAACAAGTATTTCTTATTAGCCAAAGGCTCTGGTCTTTAGAACCAGAGGCTCTGGTTTAGAGTACTTGGTGTTTATGGCCATAGATGTTTTACTTTTAGGCATAACCATGAGATATTGAGGATCTCTGGTTTCAAACTAAGGATTGCCTCTAAGTGGTGAGATTCAGCATACCCATCTTGCTGACAAGAAATAAAAAGATTTTCTCCTCAAGAGCTTTTGTGAAAATGTCAGCAAGTTGAATCTCTGTGGGAACAAAGTACATCTCTATTGTACCTTTCTCGACATTGTCTTTCAAAAAGTGGTACCTTTACATCGATGTGTTTGGTATTTGAATACTGCACAAGATTTGCAGAGAAGGCTATGGCATTCTTGGAGTCACAGAGGATGGGAATCTTTCCATATTCAAATCCATAGTCCTTAAGCTGAGTCTTCATCCAGAGGACTTGTGAACAACAACTAGCAGCAGCAACATATTTTGCTTCTGCTGTAGAGGTTGAAACACAATTCTGTTTTCTGGATGTCCAACTTACCAGCTTGTCCCCCAAGAGTTGACAGCTTCTAGACATGCTCTTTCTATCAAGCTTGCAACCTGCATGATTTACATCTGTGAAGGCTATTAGATCAATGCTAGAGTTCTTTGGATACCAGAGACACAATGAAGCGGTTCCCTTGAGGTATCTAAAGATCCTCTTGATTGCAGAAAGATGAGATTCCTTAGGATTAGCTTGATACCTTGCACAAAGACATGTAGCAAACATAATATCTGGTCGACTAGCAGTTAGATACAGGAGTGATCCACTCATGCCTTTGTAGGTTGTGACATCCACAGATTTTCTTGATGGATCAGCAAACAACTTAGCTCATGTAGCCATAGGTGTTCTCATTGATGATGAATTCGAGAGAGAGTATTTCTTCAGAAGGTCAGTCACATACTTGGATTGATTGATATAAGTCCCTTCTGGAGTTTGTATTATTTGAAGACCAAGGAAGAAACTAAGTTCTCCCATCATACTCATCTCAATTTTGCTTTTCATCAGCTCTAAGAATTTTTTGCAAAATTTTGCATTGTGTCACACCCCGTTAAAGAGGAAACACGAGGTGGAACAGGTAAGCGTGTCACAGCAACAGATAATAAATAACATAATTCAAATTTTATAAAGGTTCAAATTTAACATCCATAATCGAGATGGAATAGAAAACTTCTTTACAAAAACTTCAATTCTGGACTTAATCGGTATCGCCATAATCATGCTCCAAACACTTCATTTTTACTTACTTCCTGAAAAGCATGAAACATAAAACAGGTCAACTACAAAGAGTTGGTGAGTTCACGGGTTTTCACATGCACAAAATGTTACAATGCATAAATCAATTCTTGCAAAACTCTACGTAACTTTTGCACATAATAAATGTAAATCTATAACGATATTGAAACTTGAGACGCTACTGAGCCTTTCCTGACCAATGTGCCCCATTATTT
>NW_020200667.1:0-2347 GCF_001531365.2 Cynara cardunculus var. scolymus | reverse complement strand
GGGGACTTTATTTGGAAACATACTCCCAAGCACATCAATTTAGCATTTATATCATAGTGCAAAACAATAAACAAAACTTCACTTAACAGTTCTTTAGTCCAACGGTTTTGACTAAACAGTTCTTTAGTCCAATGGTTTTAAGCAAAGTATCGACTAAACAGTTCTTTAGTCCAATGGTTATAAACAAAGCATCGACTAAACAGTTCTTTAGTCCAATGATTATAAATAAAGTATAGTTKGCATAACTTCATGCTTTTCCCCTAGTTTAATTAAACAAAAAACATTAAAAGTGGGGCCATGAAAAACTCACCTGTTAGACAAAAAATATCCAAGGATTTGATGACGTCAAGCGCTGAACGTCCTGCCCTAACCTTCCTAAACTGTCCAATGACCAGAAATTAGATTACCTCTGGGTTCTCGACAGAGATAAGGTCAAGTCATATCTTATGTAATGCCGATGGGTTTTATGAATTAAAGTTGATATTTTTATTAATTTTTCTAAAAATAGTCCTGAAATGTGTATATTTTGTAATCAATTCCTCTACACAAAAGAAAGCTACCATTTGGACAGAATATAAATTCTAAATTTGACATTTATGTCTTCATAAACCATTGCCAAAAAGAAACCTTCCACAATTCTTTTTATGTCCAAGTTTTATATCCACCATAAAAGGGAATTAAACATACTTTTTCCCAAATTTCAAGAACTAAAGATGGGTTTAAGGTAATCATCATTACTCTACCCTTTTTGAGTAACACAGCCCCCAAAACAGATTGCACACTCTTCGAGTGGCGGCCATTTGGGGGCTAAACTCATCATTTTCCAAAAGCTTTTAAATTTATTTTAAAGGTAACACATTCAGCTAGCTTCTAAAAGATGATTCACCTAATTTTAACGAGTTTTTACAGAATAAACCGATTAAGATGCATGCAAAATTTTGTCAGTGATGTTCTTTTCACACGATAATCTTGCATTTAGAACTTCACGGTTCAGGACTTAACTTTATGGCCAAAAACCCACATGCAAGTAACTTAACCAACTTTTCTTGAGTTCTAATCGTTTGCAGATCATAGATTACCATCATTTGGAAGAGATTTTCATGTCATTGATGTATAATCTCCCACCTTAGATTCTCCAGAAAGTTTGTTTTATAAAAGATCAAGAAAAAATGTAGAAAGTGGGGAAATCTTGATGAAGAACGGGAATAATGAAGCTAGTCCCTTACCTTTTAATTAAAACTTGAATAATCCTCCAGGCGGATTAAGTTCTTAATGACGCTAGAAGGTGAAATCGGCTGGAGAGTGAGTTCTAGAGAGAGTAGGGAGATGAGAGATTTATGCAAAGTGGAGATGATATTGAGAATTTTCAAAGAAATCGAGGTATTTATATGGGGGACTTAAGAAAAGAAATGGGCCAGCCTTAAAGGCCCAAGTCCATTTAAAATTATTTTTCTTTTAAACAATTTATGGCCCATTAGATTTATATCAAAATACAATTTGTTAAAGATATTATTATTGTTATAACTTCACCTTTTTGGCCAAATTATTTGGGCATTCAAATGGGACTTTTATATTTTTTATTTGGACTTTATAATATCAACTTTATTATTTTCGGAGCATTTGATAATATATTTTGGCATTACATAAGTTAACTTTATCCGCTACTTGTCAAAACAAGTTCACTGAACTATAATTTGGGAACTAAGCCAGATGAATTCCAATCAATCATGACTAAATCCTAAATAAATATAACTCTAAATATAAGTACTCTATAAAGGTGCTAACTTGATGCTTCAAGAGTGACGGATGTCACAGTCTCCCCAAGTCAGAAAAATTTCGTCCCGAAATTTATTTGTCAGTCCTTAACTTTGGACTCGATTGGGAACATGTGGGGGTACTTTCTTTTCATGAAATCCTCTATTTCCCACGTATATTCTGGTCCATGCCATTAAGTCCAATGAACTTTTACAATTGGGATTTTTCTATGCCTCAACTGTTTGACTTTTCTATCCATGATTTCTGTTGGTTGTTCAATGAAGCGCAGATGTTCGTTAATTTGCACATCTCCCAATGGCATGACCAGACTTTCATTGGTTAAGCATTTTCTGAGATTTGACACATGGAATGTATCATGAATAGCGCTCAGCTCTTGTGGCAGTTTTAACTTATATGCCACTGGTCCAATTCTCTCGGATATTTCAAATGGACCAATATATCGAGGACCCAATTTCCCTCTTTTCCCAAATCGCATTATTCCTTTCCAAGGAGAGACTTTTAGGAGTACTTTATCTCCTTTTTGAAATTCTAATGGTCTCCTCCGATTATAAGCATAACTTTTCTGGCGATC
>NW_020200666.1:158272-160081 GCF_001531365.2 Cynara cardunculus var. scolymus | reverse complement strand
GGAAGCTGGTTCAGAGGGGGAGTTTTAAAATGAAAATCAAACCACAGAAGGTGCGAAAACCTTTTGAAGTATCTTGTTCTCAGAGCTCAATTCATCAGAACCTCTGGCGCTTCTAACAGAGGCTCTGTGGATTTGAACTAAGCAAGTACTCATCTCTCTGTGGATTTTCAAACTGCTTAGGTAATAAAAAGGTGTAACATTATAAGAAGGCCTGACACATATCACAGAGGCTCTGCTACCCTTAGGTCTCTGACAGAACTCTCTTAATAGTTCTTGTCTATTGATATGGTGCGCGTGGTTATGTGGATAAGGGTTAGAACCAACACGCGCGTGTCAGAAAAGGGGGCGCACGTCATCAATCGCGCGTCTTCCCAACACGGCGTGTCATACCTTTTGAGCCGTTTCTACCTAAAACCACTCATCACGACCTTTCGTCAATAAAACGGTTCAATTCAAAATTCTCACTATAAATACCCCTTTCCCCCCAAATCAAAAACCTTTACCACTCTCATATTCTCCGGCGAACCTGCAAATTAAGAACTCTCAAGCAAAACCTGCAAAATGTCTTCCTCATCCGCATCTGCTCAATCCGTCAATGTTTCGAGTGACAACGAAGTCACTCAGGCTCAAGCACTGACATCTCACGCACTGTCATTCGTTCAAAACCGTTACGAGAAGGTCGTGCTCGTCAAGAAACCGAACAACTACTATTTTGTTCCTTCAACAATAGGTTTTCCTGAATTTACCTTTCCTTTACATGAAATTCTAAGAAACCATCCTCTCTTTTATGCCCTATCTGCTACCAAACCGACTCCCGAGACCTACATAACCCAATTTCTCCTAAGCTCATACATCACAACACTGGACAATACGGGTCTGAGCATTGTGGGATACGCCTCTCACCCTACCAATAAATCCTTGGTACCATTGGAACTGAATGTGGATAAATTACGAACTGCCCTGCACTTACCTTCTTTGGAAGCTCTTCAATTAGATGCTTTTGCTGCTACCCTGACAGATGAGGAATTGATTAAATTCCTTGAATTCCACTCCTATGCGACCCCAATCGTCAAACGGGCTCAGTTCAAGCGCAAAGGACTACCCCCTATTTGGAACACCCTGTTCTCTATAATAAACTGCTGCTTGACAGGGAAGGTGGGAAGTCACGACCAGACCTCGCACACCATGATGTCAATCATCTACGGGATCTACTTCAACCTGCCTCTCGATTATGCACAACTAATATTCGAGGACATGGTTGGTTTGATAAAGAAGAAATGCACAACTCAAAGGGGAGAAAAGTCCAAGGTCAAAACGCAAGAAGAAGGCTAAGGAAGACATGAACCAACCAAACCTCATTCTACAACAGCTCATTGGTCTCGTCTTTGGAGATCTGATAGCAGCAAAGCTACCCTCTGTGGAGCCCAACGCAAGGCTGTACCCGTTCAAAGAATTCCACCCAACTGAGCATGAGCAAGGGTACAGAAGCCCCAAACCCTTATCCAAAGCCATGCTCAGGTACCTTAGTAAAGGAGATAGGAAGGCCTATAGACGTGGATTCAGGAGGTTAAAGCCGGTCCCTGAAACCCCACCACGCATAGGAATCCCATTAAGTGAGAAAATAGAAAAAATGATGGTTGAGGGACGAACGGAGGAGCCAGAAGTGGCTGGTAAGGTGAGTGAGGCTGGTCCTAGAATCCTAAGTCCCCCACCTAAGAAGACCAAGAAGACACAGAAGGGTGCCGACTCTTCTATGAAGAAGAAGGGGAAGAAGAGGCCTGCAGAAGAAGAAGGCCCAAGTAGTCCTCT
>NW_020200666.1:156662-158022 GCF_001531365.2 Cynara cardunculus var. scolymus | reverse complement strand
CGACAGAGCCTGTTATCACAGAGGCTGCGGCACAAGAGAGCCCCGCAGAGGCTACCACTCCCAAGCGCAGAAGGTTGCGCAAGGTCGTACAAGAGGAGTCCCCAACGGCGCAGATCGATGATGTAATTCTCAACCTCCAACAGGAGTTCAGAGCGCCAATCGACGTAACAGAGTTGGGGACAGAAGTCGTCATAGACGAAAAAGAAGAAGAAGTGGAGTTAGGAGAGGGAGAAAAAGATACCTTAGGTACATATCCTAGCCCTCCTCCCTGTGCTACCCACACTTCTAGGGGCCCTGTTCTAGAGGGATCCCCTATTGAACAAGGCGCGCACATGCCAAACCCAACCCAACCTAACCTCGTAGAGGACATTCTTCAGCCCTCTGTCGATCGCACAGCTGGGCAACCACCTTCTACTCCTACATCCTCTCAAAACGATGAAGGTTTTACTACAAGAGTCCCATCGCCCAAGGATTCGCCACATCCCAGAGAGGCATCTGTTGCCTCTCCACACATGAGTGACCATCCAAAATGTGTTTCAGAGGCATATGTAAGAGTCACCACAACCGAGGGTCTAGAACGCCCAATGTCTCCACTAGATCACTCTGCCATGTTAGGCTCTTAACCTACAAGGCATGAAATCTACAAAACACCAGTAGGCTCTCCTCTTGGAGAAGTTCGAGGATCTAGTGGAAGTCCCCAAGCAGACTATGAAAAACCAGTCGCTGAGGGTGCCTCACGCTCCGAGGCTACTAGGTCACCAGGTATTGGTGATCTAGGTACCCAGGATGCCTACGTGACGAAGGGGGAGCTTCAAACCTTCGCCACGACGGTATTCCAAAAGATGGACGAGTTGAAAAGCTTGTTTATCTCTTGCACGATGACAGAAGACCTCGCCCCCATCATAGAGGCTTTGAAGGAGTTGAGCTCTACAATGGCAGAACTCATGACAACATTCTCAACCCTTCAGAGCTCTGTCCTACAGAAGGATGATCTCACAGAGGCGTTCAATGCTCTGACCCTTAATCCTTCTTCAATCAAGACGTTGAAGACAGAACTATCAGAGATGGCCGCCCAGTTCGCTGCTGACTTCATCTCTGCAGGCTACACAGATTACTCCAAGTTCAAGGACGAGATCAAGAACATGTTCTCTTCTGCGGTCACCTATGGCATCAACACCAAATCCTCAAGGGCCAACATCAATCATCTAGCAATTCGCAGAGAACTAGATACCATGGTCGAAGCCTTAGGGGATATGGTGTGCAAACATACAGACCAACTTCTTAAAGATGCCCGAGCCTCCAACATGGCGATCAGAGACTGCACTTCCCAGCTTGTGAAAGAGGGAGACCTCCTTAGAAG
>NW_020200666.1:153759-154842 GCF_001531365.2 Cynara cardunculus var. scolymus | reverse complement strand
GTCAAAAGTGACAGAACCTCTGTTGTCTATCACAGAGGTTCTGGAAACTTGTCCTCTGTGAACAAAAGCGTACAAGTCAAGAATGACAGAACCTCTGTTGTCTYTMAYAGAGGTTCTGGAAACCGATCCTCTGGCATCAAGAGCTTACATGTCACATCCATCAGAGCCTCTGGGATGGCTCACAGAGGATTTGCAGTATTATCTTCTGTGAAGAACCTCTTCTCACCGCTTTACTTAGGTTTGTTAGCTGCACGTGCTTATCACGTGACTATGTTTGTAATCTGCTTTATTTGAACGGCTTAGATCATTTCACTTGTCTAGGTCATGTCAAAAAAGCCGTTAGGAACTAGTATATATAGCACCTTAGGCCTTTTGTAATTTGGTGCTCCCAGTATTGTAATTGTCAATATTTTCAATAGAATTGAAAATCATTTGAAGCTATTCTCTCATGTTCTTCGTATTCTTCATCTGTGTTCTTGATTGATTATTTGCTCTGTTTGTTCATTTAATTGTTTCCGCTACACTGTAATCATTCTAAGAGTTCATCCAGAGTAAGTGATTAAATACCAAGCTGAATCTAAAGGTCCTAACAGTAACTCGTCCCAACAATAAGACAATTATTGGTACTAAATGGGTGTTCAAAAATAAAAAGGATGAAGATGGTGTTGTGGTTAGAAATAAGGCTCGACTCGTTGCTAAAGGATATAATCAACAAGAAGGCATTGACTATGACGAAACGTTTGCCTCGGTTGCAAGGAATGAAGCAATAAGAATGTTTTTGGCGTACGCGGCACACAAGAGTTTCACGGTGTATCAGATGGACGTCAAGACAACATTTTTATATGGATTTCACAAAGAGGAAGTCTATGTCTCACAACCGGAGGGTTTTGTTGATCAGTCAAAGCCAGATCATGTCTACATCCTTGATCGAGCGCTTTACAGCCTTAAACAAGCTCCGAGAGCCTGGTATGATATCTTATCAGAGTTTCTGGTAAAGTCAGGCTTCTCGAAAGGTAATATTGACACAACCCTTTTCATTAAAAAAGAAAAGTCTGATATTATTTTGATACAAATTTATGTAGA
>NW_020200666.1:138728-152179 GCF_001531365.2 Cynara cardunculus var. scolymus | reverse complement strand
TTTCTTTGTTGAGCGATTTATTTCTAAATCGATTGAACCTTGAGCGATTTATCCTTAAACCTGACAAGTCTTGACCGGTGTTCTTCTAAATCGTCTATGCCTTGAGCGATTTATCGTCCGGATTAACACTTAGATATTTCTCAATCAATAAATCAGACACCTCTTGACCGATTTATTCTAATCCGGATAAGCTTTGAACGATTTAGAATTTGAACGGTTTTTGACCTTGACTATAAATATTCGCCTCATTTTTACTTTTTACTTTTTATCCTCATTTACTATTCATCGTCTTTTCCGCTCATCTCTCTGGTTTATCGCTCAGACTGTTTCTCCTACTGTTCCATCACTTTACTCATCAAGGTTTATTTCATTTGATTCTATTATTCATATTCCTTGATCGTATTGGATTCATTTTGGACATTTGGACTGATTGGAATGTTTTGTTAATCATATTGAATCAAACTTGAATGGGAACTTAAAATGAACCATAAAAGACTTAATAATAATAATATCAGTTTTATCTTTGTTATTTGTTTGTGTCTTTTTGATTTCGTTTAGTATGTTAGTATTTTTTTTTTAGTCTTAGTTTAGTTTTGATCGGATATCTCACCGGACAAGTTGATCGGAGTTTACTCCGATCAACCTTAATCCGGTTGATGATTGTCCGGTTTATTTTTTCTCTTTTAGACTTAGTATTTTTGTTTGTTTTCTTATGTTGTCCGGATTCCAAATCCAGTCACCAATTTGTTTGTTGTTTTTTACTAAGTGTTTGAATTTCTATGTTGTCCGGATTTCTAATCCGGTCACCATATTGTTTTTTCTTCCAGGTGTTTGTTGTTTTCTTTGTTGTCCGGACTTCAAATCCGGTCAATACATTTTTTTTTCTCTATGTGTTTTAGACTAAGTGTTTTCTTATTTTTTTGTTTAGTTTTTATTTTGTTTTTGTTATTTTTAATATCTTTTTAGTTTAGTGATTTTTTTTAGTTTAAATTTTTTTAGAGTTTATTTGTTTTTTATTTTTGTTGTTTTGTTTTATTTTGTTGTGTTGTTATTTTTTTAATTCAATTTACATGAATAAAATGGGTTCTAATATTTTAGAATTTTTACAGGTTAATGGCGGATCAAAGACATCAATCTGACGAGGAATCTCACGTTCCTTCTGTCAGATCAGATAATATCCCAACTCACCCGCCTAGCCAACCCATTGCCTCTGAAACACTTTTCCCTCAGATAAAATACCTAGATATAAAGCCAAATAACCATGTCTTTTCTTTTGCTATGCCAGCCGAATACCTTATCATCCTAGAAATTCTGAAAGGCCACCCAATAGCATATTCTTTATATGCTAATACACCTGTTCCGATGGTGTATCTTCAACAATTCTGGAGTACACTCACTTTGGAAAAAGACGGGGAAACCATTTACTTTGAAGGAGAAGTTAACGAATATGTCAGTCTTCTGACATTGAAACGTCTAAGAAGAATTCTTCGTTTGCCCGCACCAGGCTCTACTGGTTTTGAAGACTTTGTATCAGATGAACAACTCTATTTGGATATCAAACGTCTAGGATACTCGGCAGAATTGAATAATCCAACTCAATTCAAAAGACGATTCCTTCCATCAATCTGGCACTTGTTGTTCTCAATTCTGAATAGATGCCTGACGTCAAAGACAGCTGGCATATATACTTGTAGTAGTTCATTTCTTAAATTCTTTCATGGCATTGTTTTCTCAAGAAACTATGAGTATGCTTTAGTCATATGGAATGAATTGGTAGAGCTGGTCAATGCAAAAAGATTCCCGTCTAAAGCCCGTAAGTTTGTGCCCTTTCAGAGGTTTCTACAACTGTTCATTAAGGCTATGATGAATGCTAACGAAGATATTCCGGCCAGATCAAATTCTAAAAAAGGGCCGACATTCATCATGACCAGAATTAGACCGCATACAAAAGTGGAAGATTTGGATTCTATAATGCCAGTACCACCAGAACTTATTGCCTTAGCTGATCAGACCACTTAGTGCGTAATAGATTATTGGCGAGTGATAGACCCAATAGCTTAACCAGAACCGGTTGAACTTGCCCAAGGATCACCCCATGCCTCAGTTGTGAGAGATGAGTTAGGAATAGAAGAGCGAGTTCGGGAACAGGGGTTACCTGAACAGGGAAGTGTGATGAGAGAAAAAGAAATAGAGAGGGGTGAACAGGCAGGGGGAGCGTCTGATCGTCAGAGTACTTCATCTGACAGTACTTCTACAACTTCTTCAAGTTCGGAAGCTACTGAAACCGATAATGAGGCTGGTTCTGGTGATCATAATGATGATGATGATGATGATGATAATGATGAAGGAGCGGATGATCGTGCTCAAACTGGTCCTTCTCAGAATATTCCAATTGGAACACTGGTTGATGATATAAATGATATTTTTTCAGAATATTCAACTCAACAACCTTGTCAGAGCTTACGTTCATTGTCATTCAATATTGACGATGTTGATGATTATGATCGTATTCTTCAAGATTTACCTAACGTAGAAGAAGATGAGGGAGTTGCAGTTGAAAATGTTAAGAGAGTGAGTGAAAGGGAAGTAGAAAAATATGGAGAGGGTGAGAGTGGAGCAGAAAAAGAGTATCAAGCTCCTTTCCAAACTGAAACACATAGCCGGGCACCCACATCTGCTATTGACATTCATTCGTTGAATGTTGGTATTGAACAAGACATAGCTAGCCTAGCTATGCAAATGCACACCCGACCCATCCACTCAACTGGTTCTCAACAACCAGTTGTTTCAATTGAACATGGGGATAGAGCACATCTGCTATCTACTTCTCATTCGGAGAATGTAGTTATTGAAATAAGTAGGCCGCTGCCCCAACCTACAACTTCGATTCTGTGCACCTCAAGTCTAGAGCCGATACCCTTAGGTACACATGAGTAAAGAGCATCTGTTGCTCCAAGTGCAGTTCTTAGTGAACCTGCCGGAACGACCGGAGTGGCGTCTTTGGACATTTCACAAGGACAGGTCGGAAGTCCTACCAATGCTAACATTATGCCAACATTGAATGTAGGCACAACAGTTTATTCAACTGTTGTTACAATTGGTAATCTAAGTGATCCAGGTGTGAATTTACCCGACTTTGTGTCAAGGGAATATTTCGACGGCGCCTTAAAGGCTGTTCAAGATAATATGGATGCTCAAATGGCCAGTTTAAAAAGACTTCTGAAGGGAAAGAAAACTGTAGAAGAAGAGCCACCATCTGCCCCATCACCATCACATGTACCTGAACCGTCAGTACCAGATCAATAGGTAGATGAACTAAAATCGTTATTATATGTAAAATTGATGGCATCTCAAAATCCAGATGCTGAAGATGCAGATTTGGTCGGCCTCTTATGACAACAATTAGATGTTAACCCTTTTGTTCGAGCCTTAGAGTTTTTGGCTTTTCAAGATGTGGTTACTTCTAGCTTTTCTAAAGTTAGCAAGTTATTCACATCCAATACCCAAGATCTAAAGAGTTCAATGGATGCCCTAGCTGAACGGGTGTCTACCTTAGAAGAAACTTGCAAATCTCAGGCCATATCTCTTAAACGAAGGCATGACGATCTGGATGATCCAGATAGTCATGAGGGGGAAAGAAAGAGACAGAGATTGGCCGAGACATCTGAGCAAGCTATAAGGGTTGGAGAGGAGCCATCAACTCAAGATGTTATGGCTGAAGCTTCTGCCCCGGAATCTGTTCGGGAAAGAACAATTGAGGCCATTGTGATTGACGATGAAGAAATGGAGACAAGTCCTACGATCGAGCCAATGGTTGAAAAACCGGCAAACTCCACAGTAGGAACAAGGATGTTATTGGACTTGTCTGTCAATATAGGTTTCAACGATGTGTTCTCTACTACTCTGGGTGGAGAGCAAGATTTTGGAGAAGACATTGACAACATTGACGAGTCGACTGGGATCTACTTTGATTTTGAAGCTGATATAGATGATGAAGATCCAGTTTTTCCTGTTCAAGAAGACCATCAATCTTCCACTGCTGATGTACCTGATGTGTCAGACATCCCTTCTCAAAGAGAACAAGTTGATCCTACTAAAATCTTCACCAAAAATTATGTGCCATTCCATATCAGAGAAAATTTTCCTGGTTATGATCGAGCAAGAATCCGAGAGCCATATTTAGAAGATATCTACTTTGGAATTTTCATCCGACATCGAAAAGCTCTGAGCGGTGATAAAGTTCTTGGTATTCATCGTCAGACCAAAGATTACCATATTTAGAAGCTTCTAAGAATCTGGTATCCTGTGTTTACAGTTACTAGACAGGATGGTCAGATTTGGAGATTCAGCGAAGCTGATTTTTCAAGCTTATACTTTGAAGATCTTGAATATATGTACTTCGAAATTAGAAACATGACCAACAGGAAGGAAGGAGAACTGATTGCTCTTGAAGCCAACAAGAGATTTATGCGTTGTAATGTGAAACTGGCTATGGTAATTGATGTTCAAATGGGCCTTGAAGACAATCAACGGATCATCAATCTGAAAAGACCAAATCAAGAATTAGAAGATATTGAAGCTTATCTAGTCTATATGATTCTTGAAAAGCCAGAGTTCGGGGTCATATACTTTGCTCAACTTCAAGTAAAGAAATTCATGAGATTTGGTGAGCTGAATAAATATTCTGATGGTACGATAAGATTGGTGAGAAGGGCGCTTGACTTGAAAAGGGTAAACAATGACAGAGCTGCTGAATCAAAAAGGATGAGTTCTAAAGAAAGATATTTGTTGGTCAATGCGATAAGTTTGCTCGAGGAGAAAATCCAATACAGGAACGCTCTGAGAAGATTAGAGAAAATTCATGGACTTCGAAAGACGAAATTTACAAGAGTCCAAACTTGAATCCAAAGGGGGAGAACGTTGGGTTTGAGTAAGAGCTTTAATGTTGTATTCAAGTTTCTCCTTAGTATATTTGCTTTGTAATAGTGTAGCTTTACTATTTCCTAGTATAAATAGTATTTTCCTTGTAATTGTCATTACCAAGTCATTAGTAGATTGTAATCAAGATTAGAGCTGTAATTTCTCTTTCTCAATCAAATCAGTATCATTTGATGATCTATTCTTCTCTACTATTCTATTCTTCTTGTTCTTGAAGATTGTATCATTTTTGTATGAATCTTGGACTTCACATGGGTGATTTCTAGTCCACTTCTTGATATGAGGTAGGGGAATGTAGGAGCTTTGATATGAGTTTTGACCAGTGTAAGTACTTGGGGAGTTTATCGGAACAGGTTCAGGTGAAGGTTCAATATTTGGAACTGAAATAGGTTGAATATCTGGTTGAGGTAGGATATTTTCGTCTTGTTCGACCGATACCTCTTGCACCTCAGAATTTTCACCCTCTTCACGCTGAACTGGATTGTTAGGATTTTCCATCTCTATTTCTTCATCAATCACTTTCGTTTTATCTTCTGTTTCAGTTACTGGCACATCGGACGATGGACCAGATAACTATTGTTCACTCTAAATATTCCTGGACAAATCATTAGACTGATTAGATTTATTTTGAAAATATTTTTCATAAAAGTTCTCAAATAATGAATCTAAATCAGCTTTATCAGAATTAGAAGATTCGGGTTGATCAATTTTCCGTGTAGTATTAATTATCAGCCCGGGTCCTGAATTGAATTGTTCAGAAGCCACATCAATGACTTCATCAAAAAAGACGTTCACACTCTCATTGATGATTTTGGTTCTCTTATTGTAGACCCTATATGCAGCAGATGTCTTAGAATAGCCAACAAAGACCGCTTCATCAGCTTTAGGAGCGAACTTCCCTCTGTCCTCTTTGTCATTTAAAATAAAGCACCTGCAATCAAAAACTCGGAAGAATTTGATATTAGGTATTCTTTTATTTATTATTTCATACGGAGTTTTACCAAACCTTTTGTGAACGAGGGATCGGTTCTGGTTAAAACAAGCAGTCGCCACTGCTTCAGCCCATAAAAATAATGGAAGTTTTGAGCAGGTAAGTAATGTCTGTGCTGCTTCTACCAATGTTCTGTTCTTTCGCTCAACGACAACATTCTGTTGCGGTGTCCGAGCTGCCGAAAATGTATGTGTAATACCAATGGATTCGAGGAATGAGCCGAGTGTATTGTTCTTTAATTCAGTTCCGTTATCAGTTCTGATTTTCTAAACTGGAAGTTGTAGATTATTTTGGACTGTCTTCAAGAATGAGGTTATTGTCTCGGCCGCTTCATCCTTTGACTGCAGAAAATGAACCCAGGTATATCTGGAATAGTCATTGACTATGACCAACACATACTTCTTTCCCTTGATGCTTTGGACTAGCATAGGACCACATAGATCCATATGGAGTAAGTGTAGAGGATGTTCGGTGTTGAACTCTGTCTTCAGCTTATGTGAAGCTTTCTTCAGTTTTCGCATCTCACATGCGCCGCATACATGGTCATTATGAAACTTTAGGTCTGGGATGCCTTTAACCAAGTTGTCACAAACCAACTTGTTTAGATACTTGAAATTTAAATGCGAAAGACACCAACGTCATAGAAGATTCTACTTCAAAGATGCCTTGGATATCAAACAGCCATCAGTATCTACTTGTGTATTGGATAGGTCAATCGTGTAGAGATTTGATCTTCTGATTCCATCTAAGAGCTCTGTGATAACTAGATCCTGGTTATCACCCAAGGTAATTAATGTGTGATTTCTTGATAAGTGATTATGTGATAGCATGATAAATTTGATACATTTGATCATGCTAGTATGTGAAAATTATGTGCATAATGTAGATGCATGTATGAAAGTATGTATATGTGGTAAGTCAAAATGAAATGCATATATAATATGGTATGTATACATGAGCATATACGAATATTGTGTGAGTGAGTATGAATGCATGTTATGTGTATGCATGAAGTGGGTATTTGTGGGAAGGGGGTTGTTTAGCCAACCTTCCAGTTTTAGAAAGGTATAAAAGGAGGACTAAGCCTCCATTTCTCCTCTTCTTGCCATTTTTAAAAGTTTGAGCGATTTAAGAAGAAAAGTGTTGACCGGATTACTCTTGGATTAAAGATCAACTTGACTTCAAGTGTTTGATTTCAAAAGGCTTTCAATGTGAGTGGTTAAAATGCTTTTGAACCATTTTGCATCTTAATTATGTATTTAAAGTTTTATACCTGTTTAAATTTAATTTGGCTATGTGTTGAACGATTTATACATTAAACCGGATAAGGATAAACGATTTAAGGTTTAAATCGGACAAGGGCTGGGCGATTAAGCCCTAAACCGGTCAAGTGTTAAGCGGTTTAGTTTTAAACCGGTCAAGCATTGAGCGATTTATGAATGTAGAGTATGGTAAACATTTTGAACGAAGAAGTATGAATACGACCATGTGGTGACCGAATTATTTTAAATCGGTCAAGCTTTGGACGATATATTTTTCGGATTTGTTATCCGGACAAAAAGGTGTTGAAATTTATTTTAAGTGTTAAATCGGACAAGCCTTAGGGCGATGTGTTGTCCGGATTTGGTTAACCGGCCAAGACTTGAACGGAGATAAAGTTCGGTCAAGTTTATGTTGACCGGATTTGTATTTATGCCTTGTGCATGGTTGATAAAATTGTTATTTTAACCTAAAATGGGAATTTTAATAATTTGGAACTGATAATAATTCCATTGACTGCGGTCTATTTGGAATTGTTTTTGTAAAAAGTTTTGATGAGGAAATAAGAGTGGCATATCAAGGAGAGGTGTACATTTGGATATAAGGGTGGCATTTGTATGTGTGTTGTAGGATATAACTCTTTCTATTATATCCCTTAAGACTACCGTGGTCTAGAATCTTTATTTCTTTGTTATCTAAGGATTTAAGATTAAGGTTTTTATTGGAAATTGTAGTCTGGATGTTATTGAGGAGAAGATAACAGGTTTGGCTTGAAACTTTATGTAAACCTTGTTTGATTAGAAAAGGTTTAAAAGTGGCATTATATGAAACCTGGTTGGGTCAAAGTTATGTTATTTGAATAAGCTGAATACTTGGCTTGAAAAGTAGAAAGGTACTAATAGTATGTTCATATTTGTTCATATATTTGTTATATATATGAAAATGTTATTTTTATACAAAGTTTTGGTGATTCCACCCTGCAATAACATAAATAGGGTAAATCACTAGACCTTTCGGTCTAACCCTCGTTTTGTGATTTTAAATTTGTATTGCAGGAGGTACAAACGGTAAGGGAAAGGGAAAATGTGATATTTTCCTATATGCATTTCTACATGAAGATTTGTGTTTGATGTATAGTTTTGATTAATGAACGTTGAATAGTACAAGAAATGTATTTTGAATTTTTGAGTCATTTATTCTGTATGGTAATTTCTTGTACTAAGGGACCTGAATGGTGTATAAACATGTATTTCTTCTATATGAAGTATGTGTTACATGTAAGGTGTTGTATGGGGTGTTATAGAAAGTGGTATCAGAGCCTGAGTTTAAGGGATTTAGGTATTTAACAGCATGATATCTGGACTTAAACTGTTTTATTGCATATTAAGGGTCCCAGACATAGTTAGCACCATTGAAAATAAATATGATGGGTTGAAAGAATAGTGTGTAAGGTAAATTTTAATTACATCTGGCCAGTGTAATTATGAATTTTTAGGTACACATCTAAACTTAAATACTTCATTATATTTGGGAATATGTATACGTGATTATTAACACTAAAATCTGTAGATGTCTAGCCGAACCCGAAGATCTGAAAGAGTGGCTCGTCCAGAATCTGAGGAAATGGAAGAATCACCTGTAAATCTTTCGACTAGCACGTCCAGAAATAGAGGACGGGGAAGAGCAAGAGGACGGGGCAGAGGAAGAAGTCAGTCTCAAGGAAGGGGTCGGACCGAAGTTCATTGTGAACATGAAGAATCCCATTCTGGGAATGTTCAGGAAAGATCGGTGCCATATCCTAAATACATAACCAGGGATATGTTGGCTGAAGAAATGGGGAAGTTACGAGAAACTCTGACTTCTATTATGGGAATTCCAGCCAGGGTAGAAACAGAAAGAATAGAAGTTCATCCCTCGATGCCAGTTACTCACAATAAGGAGGGAGATATTAAAATGTTTTTGGCATGTAAGCCACCAACATTCTCCGAAGAAAGAGATCCAGTGATAGCCGTGTGCTGAATTAAAGAAATGGAATCAGTGTTCAACACCATTCGGTGTCCAGAAACAGATAAAGTTCGATTTATTGTTTCTGTATTAAAATCAAATGCTTTATTCTAGTGGGAAGTTGAGTCGTCGGCTAGAACAGATGTTTTACAAACTTTGTCTTGGACAAAATTTGTGGAACGATTCAAAAATCAGTTTGTCCTAAAACTGTAGTGAGACAAATGGAAGAAGATTTCTTAAATCTGGAACAAGGAAATGGAACATTTTGGGAGTATACTGAAAAATTTATTGAATACTCTCGATTTGCTAAACACTATGTTTCAACAGAATCCAGGAAAATAGAAAGGTACATTTGGGGTTTGAAACCCTCAATTAGAGAGTTTGTTATTGGTATGAACCCCAATACTTTTTCATTGACGGTAGATGCGGCCGAAGTGACCGAACAAAATAAGAACCGACAGCCAGAAGGAAAAGTTCTAGAGAAGAGAAGGTGGGAGGGGCCTTCATCTTTTTGAGGGCCGAAAATGGTAAGATATGATAACAAACCCAAGCAGAAGGTCGGCGAGAAAATTTGCACGCAATGCCGACAGATACATTAGGGTGAATGTAAGACAGACCCAAGAAAATGTTATAAATGTGGTGAAGCAGGTCATCTATCTAAAAATTGCCCAGCTAATCGAAGGTGTTTTAATTGCAAGTCTCCGGATCACATTCGACCAAATTGTCCTATGTTAAGAACTCCACAATTGACAATGGGAAGTAACGCGTGGGGTACTCGGAGTAGGCCTACAGTGAACAGAGGAGGGCAAGGAGGGGCACGGGGATGGTCCTTCCAGATGACGAAGAACGAGGCAGAAGCATCACCGGATGTAGTAACAAGTACATTCCTTTTGAATTCAATACGTGCTAAGGTGTTATTTGACTCTAGTGCAAACTTTTCATTTGTATCACCACTGCTTGCTCAAACTGCATGTCTGAATTCTGTGATACTTGATGATGAATTAGTAGTTGATACTACTAATAGTCAAGAAACTGTTACAAGTGTATTTAATAACTATATTATTGATAATGAGGGCTGTGAACTTCTGATTCGGTTATTTCCTATGCCAATGAAGGAATTTGATGTGGTAGTGGGTATAGATTGGATGGCAAAGTATTAGGTTAGTATTGTTTGTAATCAGAAAATGATTAGAATTACTCTGCCAGACCAAGGAACAATTGTTATTTATGGTGATCGTCAGAATCACCATACAAGTATTTTAACAGTAATGAAAGCTCAGAAAAGCATTCGGAAGAGGTGCCAAGGATGTTTGGCATACATAAATGATATGAAGAAAGAAAAGAGCAAAGAGGAATCAATTCCAATTGTTAGTGAATATCCAGAAGTCTTTCCAGAAGACTTATCTGGATTACCACTAGATAGAGTCATTGAGTTTCGAATTGATCTAGTACCAGGGGCTGCACCAGTAGCAAAGACACCGTACCAGTTAACTCCATCTGAATTGAAAGAATTGGTTGCACAATTAAAAGATTTAACTGACAAGAGATTTATTAGACCCAAGACTTCACCTTGGGGTGCTCCGGTTTTATTTGTCAAGAAGTTAGATGGGTCTATGCGAATGTGTATAGACTATTGTGAACTAAATAAATTGACAATAAAAAACAAATACCCTTTACCAAGGATTGATGACTTGTTCGACCAATTGGTAGGAGCAAGTTATTTCTCCAAGATTGATTTAAGGTCAGCATATCATCAGCTCAAAGTCAGGGAAGCCTTTATGGATTTAATGAATAGAGTATGTAAAGAATATCTTGATAAATTCGTTATTGTATTTATCGATGATATTCTTATATACTCTAAGACCAAAGAAGAGCACGCGGAACATCTTCGTTTGATATTGGAATTGTTGAGAAAAGAAAAGCTGTACACAAAATTGTCTAAATGTGAGTTCTGGTTAAAGAGAAGTCCAATTCCTGGGTCACGTCATCTCAGAAACAGGGGTAAAAGTAGATCCAGCAAAAATAGAAGAAGTTGCAAGATGGGAAGCTCCGAAAAATCCTTCTGAAGTCCGAAATTTTTTGGGATTGGCTGGTTATTATTGTAAGTTCATTCAGAACTTTTCTAAGATTGTCGTGCCATTGACTAAATTGACTCGGAAGAACATTAAATTCCAGTGGGAAGGAGAACAACAAGAAGTTTTCAACTTTAAAAGATCATCTTTGTAGCGCACCGGTATTGACTTTACCAGATGGATCTGAAGACTTTGTGGTTTACAGCGATGCTTCAAAATTAGGATTAGAATGTTTTCTGATGCAAAGAGGAAAAGTGATTGCTTATGCATCAAGACAATTGAAAGATCATGAGAAGCAGTATCCAACCCATGACATGGAATTAGCTGCAGTGGTGTTTACCCTAAAAATTTGGAGACATTATTTTCTTGGAACAAAGTGTTAGATTTATACTGAATATAAAATTTACAACATTTGTTCAGCCAGAAAGAATTAAATATGCGACAGCGTCGGTGGATTGAACTAGTTAATGACTATGATTGTAAAATCCTCTACCACCCGGGAAAAGCAAACGTGGTAGCTGACGCCTTGAGTAGAAAAGAAAGAAGTGGAACCATTAAAACTGTGGCAATGAGAATGAATTTGGTCCCTAACATTCGTAAGAAAATACAGAGATGCCAACAAGAAGTTATGAAAGAAGAATTTGTTAAAACATAAAGGTTGGGTAAGATGATTTCAACCTTGGAACAGAATGACGAAGGACTAATGTGTTTTCAAGGGCGAATTTAGGTACCATGTTTTGGAGATATCCRRAAYAYTATATTAAATGAAAGCCATAAGTCCCGATACTCTATTCATCCAGGCACCAATAAGATGTATAGAGATTTGAAATATTTTTATTGGTGGCCCGGATTAAAGAAAGACATAGCTAGATATGTGGAACAGTGTCTAACATGTTTACAGGTTAAGATTGAACATTAGAAGCCGTATGGAAGCCTTCAATCTTTAGAGATACATGTATGGAAATAGGATCACATTACTATGGATTTCGTCATGAAGTTGCCTCGAACTCCAAAGGGGTATGACGCGATTTGGGTAATTGTTGATTGTCTGTCTAAATCTGCGGATTTTCTACCAATAAGAGAGAGATACTCTTCAGAGAAGCTAACATAGATTTACATCAAAGCAATTGTTACTCGACGTGGTGTTCCATTATCTATTATTTCCGATAGAGATAGTCCGTTTACTTCGAAGTTCTGGGAAGGGTTGCATAAAGCTTTGGGGTCTAAAATTCGACTAAGTACTGCTTATCATCCACAGACTGACGGGCAGAGTGAAAGAACTATCCAGACTCTCGAAGATATGTTAAGAAGTTGTATTATTAACTTCGGGGGATCGTGGGATGATCATTTGCCGTTAATAGAGTTTGCATATAACAACAGTTACCATTCCAGCATCCAAGCGGCACCGTATGAAGTGTTGTATGAACGTAAATGCCGAACGCCGTTATGTTGGAATGAGGTGGGTGAAAAACAGCTGACAGGTCCTGAAATTGTCCAAGAAACTTTTGAAAAGATCGAACAGATCCGCGAATGAATCAAAACAACACAAGATTGCCAGAAAAGTTATGCTGATAATCGTTGAAAGCTGATTGAGTTTGGTATAGGTGATTTTGTGATGTTAAAAGTTTCTCCATGGAAGGGTGTTGTCAGATTTGGAAAGAAAGGAAAGCTCAGTCCGAGGTATATAGGGCCAATCAGAATATGTACCGAATTGGACCAGTAGCATATCAGTTAGAACTGCCAGAAGAACTGAGTCTGATCCACAACACTTTCCATGTGTCGAATCTGCGAAAATGTTTGGCTGATCCGAGTCTAGATATACCAATGCCAGAGATTAAATTAGATAGTAAGCTGAACTTTGTGGAAACACCGGAAGCTGTTATTGACCAAAAGATCAGGGTGTTGAGAAACAAAGAGATAATTCTGGTTAAGGTTCAATGGAAGTTTCACAAAGGGCCAGAAGCGACATGAGAATTAGAGTCAAAAATAAGATCAGAATACCCTTGGCACTTTGATTAAAAGAATTCCGGGACATAATTCTTTTTGAGGGGTGGATAATGTGATAACTGGATCCTGGTTATCACCCAAGGTAATTAATGTGTGATTTCTTGATAAGTGATTATGTGATAGCATGATAAATTTGTTACATTTGATCATGCTAGTATGTGAAAATTATGTGCATAATG
>NW_020200666.1:132481-137488 GCF_001531365.2 Cynara cardunculus var. scolymus | reverse complement strand
TGAAACCTGGTTGGGTCAAAGTTATGTTATTTGAATAAGCTGAATACTTGGCTTGAAAAATGGAAATGTACTAGTAATATGTTCTTATTTGTTCATATATTTGTTATATATATGAAAATGTTATTTTTATACAAAGTTTTGGTGATTCCACCCTGCAATAACATAAATAGGGTAACTCAGTAGACCTTTCGGTCTAACCCTCGTTTTGTGATTTTAAATATCTATTGCAGGAGGTACAAACGGTAAGGGAAAGGGGAAAATGTGATATTTTCCTATATGCATTTCTACAAGAAGATTTGTCTCTGATGTATAGTTTTGATTAATGAATGTTGAATAGTACAAGAAATGTATTTTGAATTTTTGAGTCATGTATTCTGTATGGTAATTTCTTGTACTAAGGGACCTGAATGATGTATAAACATGTATTTCTTCTGTATGAAATATGTGTTACATGTAAGGTGTTGTATGGAGTGTTACAAGCTCATTAACATCAGTAGTTCGGATGCTGCATTGGTTAGCTTTAAAACAGACTTCTAAATTCTTATCACAAAATTGACCTATGGTAAACAGATTATGTCCAAGTCCTTCGACATACGACACTTTCTTAATCATTAAAATCCCAGAAACTACGTCACCATATCCAATGATAGGTGCGTATTGATCGTTTCCAAATCTTACCGTACCTCCAAAAGATTCAACATAGTTAGATAATAAATATTTTCTACGAGTCATGTGCTTAGAACATCTAGAGTCTAAGAGCCACACATGCCGGCTAACCTACAAAAGTGAATCAATTGGGTTTTGGTACCCATTTTAGTTTTGGTCCTTTAAGCGCAATTTTCGTTGGTGGTATACTGTAAGTACCGAACCAACGTTCCTTAATATGTAATTTCTTAGATAAAACAGAAAAAGCAGAATGCATGACATGATAAGGCTTAAAAGAAGTAAAAGACTTAAGTAACTCATTCAATCCACACGGAGAACAATTATTTTTACCATTTCTAATATCAAACAATTCATCAACATAATATTTTTTTACAGAACTATTCAATATCGAATCATTTAATACAGATTTAGTAAAATAATTCTTCTTTTGTTGAGTTGAAGATTTTTCCAAACCATCTTAAACTTCAACGCCTTATCTGAAACAGGAAAAATAAAATCATCAGATTTAAATGAATGATGAATTTTTTGTTTAATTTTCTTTGTAAGCTTTTTCTGTTTCCTTGAATTCTTCTTGGTTTTATTCTTTTTATAATACACATCCTCGGAAACCGGTTTTTCATTAGAATTCTTTTCAAAATCTAAAGCTAAATCAGAATCCTCAGTCATATTATTTTTAACAAGAAAATCTTCATGACTGGGTAATTTCTTTGAAAAATCAAATTGATCAATATCATTATCTAAACAAACATCTAAATTCAAGATATTTGAAAAATTAATTTCTTCATTAAAAATATTTATTTCTTCTGAATAAGAAGCTTCACTTAAAGATTTATCGCACGAAAAATACTCAAACTCAACATGTTCCGTTTTTGCTTTAGACTTTTATAAATCTTCAATTTTATTTAAAAATTATTGTTTTTGTTGATTAAATGAAAGCCGTTCTTCCTTAAAATCTTTTCCAGCTGAACCGCTTGTTTTTTCTAAAATTAAGGTAGGAGTATAAAACTTTGTTTCAGTAGGTTTTGATGCAAGATCTGCTTTTGAATAACTGTGAAAATAATCTGTTGAAAGTACAGAGTCTTGATTTTTATAAATTTCATTTAAGTTTGTATAGTCAAACGGAACCTGCATTTTGTCTTTTCTTTGACGATTGAAATCTTCTCGTTATTCAACCTCATCAGAAGATTTTTTAAATTTTATTAAAAACTCGGGTCCGCAATCAAGATATTTAAATTTGTATAGAACAATTTATATCTTTCCTTGGAATCAGATAATTCGGTTTTTAAGATATTGGATTTTTCATCAAATGATTTGGATTCTGATAACAAAGATTTAGCCCAGTCCAAGTTTCCAGCATTTTCATCAAATAACTTGATACGTTTTTCTTTTTACGTTTTTAATTCTTTTTCAAAATTATTTGAACGCATTTTTTCTGTTTTTAATTCTTGCTGGAAAGATTGGAGTTTAAGCATCATCTTTTGCATCTGTTTTATGCATGATTGCTCCAATACCTCTTCTTCCATTTTCGCACTCTGTTCTTCTCCTTCATCTGAAGAACATTTATCAGATTTAGCCATCAAGCAGATGTGTGCAACAGCTTCAGCTTCTTCCTCTTCATCAGCTAGGTTTAACCAGTGATCATCTTCTGCCATGAGTGCTTCCCTGCATCTCGTTGTTTAGAGAGAAGAAATTTATTTTTGTAGTAGTCAGTATTTCGAGTTACCGGCTTTCTACAGTTTACAACAAAGTGCCCTAGCTTGCCACAGTTATATCACTTTGTGTGGTCATCCGCTACACCTTTAACAAACTTCTTCTTCTCTTCCGGCTTCTTCTCGTACTTCTTCTCGAATCTCTTTTCTTCATATTTCTTCTTCTCGCCGAATATAKCTTTAAATTCGTATTTTGAGCCGGACGAGAATCTTTGGTTGTTCGAGTGTGGCCGTTGTTAGCTTCATTTCTTATCTCTTGTAAAAGTATAGAAAAAGTATTCTGCAAGTCTTGACAGAAGGATATCTTCCACAGAAGACAACACAGGACTGTCGACAGAAGCCTTATGTTCGAGCAAGTAAAGTGTGACAGAACCTCTGATGTCTCTCACAGAAGTTCTGGAAAATGATCCTCTGTCAATAAGAACATGCAAGTCTATTACTGCAGAGCCTCTGAGATGGCTCACAGAGGGTCTGCGGATTTCGTCTTCTGTGAAGATCCTCTTCCAACTGTTTTTCAATGGTTATTAGCTGCTTGTGCTTCTCACGTGACTAGGACTTAATCGACTTTATTTGGACGGCTTAGATGATTTCACGCGTCAAGATCTTGTTAGTAAGGTCGTTAGGGACTAGTATAAATAGCGGCTAAGGCCTTTGTAATCAGTGTGCTTCCGAATTGTAATCGTCAAATTTTTCAATTGAATGAATTGAAAAACTTTTGAAGCAATTCTCCTGTGTTCATCATCTTTCTCATCTTGACTGTGTGTTCTTGGTTTATTTACTCTGTTATGTTCTTATTATTGTTTCCGCTGCACTCTAATCGTCTTAGAGTTCATTCAGAGTATTAGATCAATATCAAAGCTAAATTTAAGGTTCAACAATTGGTATCAGAGCAGGAATTGAATTCTTATTCGATTAATTCTGTTTTTGGTATTAATCTGCATTTTCTAGAACACCAGTTCTCTTCAGATTACCCTGTTTCAATCTATTAAATCAGTTTCATCTTGTTTTTATTTTTCTTCTTCAAATTTCAATGGCGAACTTGGTCAATACCTCATTCATGAGTACTGGATCTCAATCAAAGCCTCCTACGCTTATCCTAGAGGAATATTCGCAATGGAAAGTGCGTATGATTAACTTCCTGGAGGAAATTCACCCTAGAATTTGTGAATTTCTCTATAATCCAACATATGTGCCAATGAATTTGATTCCAAGAGTTCCAACAACTGGTACAACTCCTGAAGTTCCTGAGCATTATGAGCCCAAACCGATCACAAACTGGAACGATGAAGAAAAGGTATTAGTTGAATTGGAAAGCAAATGCAAAAGGATGTTGATCATGGCTATACCACATGAGATCTTCAAATGCATTGATCACTGTCATCTGTCTATGGACATTTGGGCAGAATTGGAGAAACAGATCGAAGAAGGGAAGAAGACTATCGAGGACAACAGAGCCATGTGTATTGATGAACATCATAGCTTTAAGGCTAAGGAGGATGAACCTCTGTCAGACACAGAGGATGAGATCTTCTATGGAATAACAAATATTGACTCAGACTCCTCTTACTCAAGTGACCAAGAGGTTTCCACTTCTTACTCTTCTGAATCAATTGATTCATGTCATTTGGAACATTACAAGCTTAAAGAAAAACGTTCTCTTTGTGAAAAAGAAGTCATTCTTCTCACAGAGGAAAGAAACAGATTTTTTAAAATGTTCGAAGAGGCTCAATCAAACTTCGTAAATTTAGAAAAATCTTCAAAAGAAAAGGTTGCCGAAATTCAAAATGAGTTAAAAAATAAGGTTGATGAGTTAAGGAAGTTAGAGCATGAGAAATGCAATGTTACTTCTGTCAAATAATTCTTCCAAAAAGAAAGAGAATTTTTGCACCCAGATGTTCTTGACAGAGAGGTCAAAATTAAAAAGTTTCAAAAGTCTCAAAATGTTTATAAAAAGATAAAAGTTAACATTGGGAGAATAGGTCTGGGTTTTTCAGAATTTGACAACAGACCAGATTTTAAATCTAACAAAACTCTTGAGAATACCTTCAGATCTTCAAAAAATCTTAAAAGTAACATTCTGGATTCTAAATCTATTTTCAAAAGAAGAAGGCTGTTGGTTGCTCCAGACACAAAAACTTGTTTATCAATGGAAAATGTTGCTTTTGAAGAGTATATTGACTCTTTCTCACCTTCTGAAAAGAAGGATTTCATTCCATGGAGATTTATGAGACAGAGTCAGATAGGAATTTTTAAGTTTGGACAACCAGAAACTCAACAAGACTGTGCTTTTGTGTGTACTATTCATCCTCTTGAGAGAAAATTATCCTCAGAGGCTCTTGAATTTTTTCCAAAAAACATCACAGAGGTTACAAATTTTAACTCTAATCTCCCAGAGCTTTCTAAAAATGAGTCTCTCTGTAAAAAGGGTTTTGTCACAGAGCTATCTGAAAATGATACTTCTAAGCATGAATATACCTCAAATCATGAAGAAAGTTCTACACAAGTTGTAGAAACTAACATTGATCTTGAGAAAAGAAAGAAGGAAAATCAAAGACAAAGTAACTCTCAATGCTCTTCCTCTGCAACTCAAAGACCAAATTACACTTGGCAACAATTGAGAAAATGGCCTCAA
>NW_020200666.1:130101-131199 GCF_001531365.2 Cynara cardunculus var. scolymus | reverse complement strand
ACAACGAAGTAAATCAATCACAGGCACTCACTTCTCATGCCCTATTGTTTTTCCAAAATCGATATGAGAGAGTGGTACTTGTGAAGAAACCAAATAACTACTTTTTCGCTCCCTCACCATCTGGATTCCCTGAATTCACCTATCCTCTCATTGAAATCCTTCACAACCATCCTTTATACTATGCTCTCTCAACCACTAAACCTACCCCAGAAACATATATTACTCAATTTTTACTCAGTTCTTATATTACTACCCTAGACAATTCTGGTTTAAGCATAGTAAGTTATGCTTCACACCCTGCTGTTAAATCGCTTGTTCCAATGGAACTGAATGTCACCACCCTGCGCACAGCCCTGCACCTTCCTTCCTTGACAAATCTGAATTTGGATACCTTCGTTCCATCACCTACAGATGCCGAACTGATTGAATTCCTTGAATTTCACTCCTACATTGCTAAGACAAAAATATTAAAAGGACTGAATTCAAAAGGAAAGGCCTTCCCCCAATTTGGAATACTCTGTTTTCGATAGTTAATTGCTGTCTAACAGGGAAGGTCGGCAGCCATGACCAAGCCTCACATGCCATGCTTTCCATTGTATATGGAATCTACTTCAATCTGCCCCTTGATTACGCACAACTTATCTTCAATGATATGGTGGGCTTAATAAAAAAAAGTGTGCTACTCAAAGGGGTGAGAAATCAAAAGTGAAGGCATAAAAGAAAGCGAAAGAGGACCTCAATCATCCAAATCTAATCCTACAGAGGTTCTTTGGTTTGGTCTTTGGAGATGTGATAGCAGAGAAGCTGCCCTCTGCAGAGCCGAACGCACGATTGTATCCAATGAAGGAGTTCCACCCCACAGAGCATGAGCTAGGGTACAGAAGCCCAAGGCCTCTCTCAAAAGCCATACTCAAATACCTTAGCAGAGGATATAGAAAAGCATACTGACGTGGATACAGGAGGCCAGAGCCGGTCCCTGAAATCCCTCCACGCATAGGTATCCCCTTAGGAGAGAGAGTGCAAAAAGTGAGGGTTGAGGGAAGAAGGGAGGAGCCAGCAGAGGCTAGGGAGTTGAGTGAGGACAGACCAAAGGTAGTA
>NW_020200666.1:114010-129441 GCF_001531365.2 Cynara cardunculus var. scolymus | reverse complement strand
ATGTAATCTTCCACATCCAACAAGAGTTTAAAGCGCCCACAGAAGTAGCGGATTTGGGGACAGAAGTCGTTCTAGACGACGAACAAGAAGAATTGGAGTTAGATGAGGGTGAAAAAGATGCTGAAGGCACACATCCAAGCCCCCTCCTAGTGCAACCCATATTTCTAGGGACCCTGTTCTAGAGGGAACCCCTATTGAAAAAAGCGTGCACACGTTGAGCCCTAAACCAGCAAACCTCGCAGAGGATATTCTTTCGTCATCTGTCGAATGCACAGTCCGGGAACCACAATCTACTCCAACATCCTTTCAAAAGGATGGTGGTTTTAAAATAAGAGTCCATTCGCCCAAGGACTCATCACAACACAGAGACTGCGGGTCTAGAACGCCCAAAGTCTCCACTCGATCCCTCTGCCAAGTTAGGCTCTGAACCTACTAGGCACGACATCGACAGAACACTGGTAGGCTTTCCATTTGGAGATGTTCGAGAATCCGGTGGAAGTCCCCGAGTTGACATCGACAAACCAGTCACTAAGGGCGCCTCACACTCCGAGGCTACTAGGTCACCATGTGTTGGTGATCTAGGTTCCCCGAGTAATTATGTGACGAAGGAGGAGTTACAAACCTTCGCCATAGAGGTATTCAAGAGATATTCAAGAGGATGGATGAGTTGAAAAGCTTGTTCTCCTCCCAACCGGCGACAGAGGCTCTTGCACTGCTAACAGAGGCTCTGAAGAAGTTGACTTCCACAACTTCTGAGCTCAAGGCGACCGTATCAGCCCTTTAGAGCTCTGTCCTCAACAAAGAGGACCTCTCAGAAGCTTTTAGCGCCCTGTCTCTCAACCCTTCTTCAATCCAAATGCTCAAGACAGAATTAACAGAGGTTGCCGCCCAATTTGCTGTAGACTTCATTTCTGCCGGCTACACCGATTACTCTGCCTTCAAGGATGAGATCAAAGGGATGTTCTCCTCTGCGGTCACCTATGGCATTGATTCTAAATACTCCAGCGCTAACATTAACCATCTAGCCACTCGCAGAGAGCTAGACGCAATGGTTGAAGCCCTTGGAGAGACCGTGCGGAAATACACTGACCAACTTCTCGAGGAAGCTCGGGCAAGCAATGAATCTATAAGAGACTGCACGAAGCAACTCGTCAAAGAAGGTGATAACTTCAGAAATGAGATCTATCGCTGCATCTGTAAAATGAAATGGGCCACAGAGATGGATATCAACAATGCCTCTGTGAATGCTGAGGTGGTCATAGAAAAAATGGAGAAGGCGGCTTCCAAAGTTTTAAAGCGATTGAAGAAATCTCCCCTTACTACTTGCAAGGCAGAGGCCACTAAAATCCATGACGATCAAGGAGGCGATGACCATGATCGTCATGAGGGGGAGAAGAAGATAGAGGAACCAAAGAAGACAACCTCTGTCAAAGGGTAAAGCAGTAGAGGAGTCGCCACAGAAAGGGTCAAGCTCTGAATCGCTAGAGGAGATCAATGAAGAAGAGTACGATGACCCGGATCTTGTACGAGCATTAAAGGCTTATTTGGCAGAGGCACAGGCAAGAAAGGGCAGAGTCCCAATCCCTAGAGTTGGAGAAGGCTCCTCTTCCAAACTCACGAAGATACCAGAAGAAACGTCCACAGGTACGTTTGACGCCCTGCTAGGAACTGTCAAGCCTATCCTACCAAAGGGGTCTACCCAGAGGCCTATACTAGAAGAAGAATCCAGAATGCCAAAATCTGCCACACTGGGGAGGGTATCTGAGATCCTTGAATCTATGAGCAAGATTCCTATGCAGAAGGTGCGCACAGAGCCCGTAACCACTGTTGAGGAGATTCTGCGGTGGCGTTACTCAGCCGTGGACACAGAGCCCCCTTATGACCCAAAGCTTACAGGAATGCCCTCTGCCATTGCAAAGTTCCACTTCTCGAAACTCACAAGGCCACCAGAGCAGGTCTTCTCAGAGCATGTGATCACTTCTCTCGAAACCATATCTCCACGCACTATGCTAAAGAAGACCATGCTATACACTCAGTATGTGGTAAAAAGGGATGACGACAACCCATATATTTTCACAGATGCTGACCTCCACAACCTCTGTGTATTTGACCTAATATTCCTACACAAGATCTTGAACAAATACATGGAGAGGAGGTCAACATATTTGATTTCTTTCAGAAGGCTGATTGAGGTAATGCATGCTCAAGTCAAGTTCTACAGCCAGAAAGATGTCGATATCGCTATGAGGTTGGCCCAGCCAGATCTGAAGATTTCCCCTCCACAGAACAGACCAAGTTGGCTGCTTAGATTTCTTCCCAACACCATTGTCCACAATCCCATTTTTGGGTTTGTGTTCCTGGACAAGGATGAAATTCTAAGGTTCTTCGATCCCAAAGAGACGCACAAATATTCAACAGAGTCTCTCGAGTGGGTGTTCAACCTAGTGGTGAYAGAGGTGCAGASAGGACATTTAAGGGCGGATRAAGTGASCAACCTTCTGGAAAYGATCAAGGWTCAAGTCTCCTTCAGAGAATGGATATTCAAAGTCTAYAAAACCATCAAGTCTGATCTGCWATTTGCCRTAGATGACTATCCAGACTCTGCTGTGGATTAATCTCTTGTAATAGTATAGGCYTGCTCAATATTWTCAATTCTTTCAATATTGTAATTCTTTTTCAGAKGATGAGTTTRATCTCCTYTTGTATTMTTTCATTAGTCAATTMTTGCACCCATTTGTCCAAATTTACTTTTTCATACTTAGGGGGRGATTSTTAGCTTCATTTCTCATMTCTTGTAAAAGTATAGAAAAAGTATTCTGCAAGTCTTGACAGAAGGATATCTTCMACAGWAGACAACAGAGGACTGTCGAYAGAAGCCTTATGTTCGAGCAAGTAAAGTRTGACAGAACCTCTGATGTCTCTCACAGAGGTTCTGGAAAATGGTCCTCTRTCAATAARAACATGCAAGTCTATTACTRCAGAGCCTCTRAGATGGCTCATAGAGGGTCTGCGGATTTCGTCTTCTGTGAAGATCCTCTTCCAACTGTTTTTCAATGGTTATTAGCTGCTTGTGCTTCTCACGTGACTAGGACTTAATCGACTTTATTTGGACGGCTTAGATGATTTCACGTGTCAAGATCTTGTTAGTAAGGTCGTTAGGGAGTAGTATAAATAGCGGCTAAGGCCTTTGTAATTAGTGTGCTTCCGAATTGTAATCGTTTAATTTTTCAATTGAATGAATTGAAAAACCTTTGAAGCAATTCTTCTGTGTTCATCGTCTTCCTCATCTTGACTGTGTGTTCTTGGTTTATTTACTCTGTTCTGTTCTTATTATTGTTTCCGCTGCACTTTAATCGTCTTAGAGTTCATTCAGAGTATTAGATCAATATCAAAGCTGAATTTAAGGTTCAACAGCCGTTTTTGAAACTTCTTTTGGAATGCTTTAGTCAGTATCGCCACGACATGTTTTATTTCAGACATTTCAGAGTCTGAATCTGAGCTGTTACTTTCTTCATCTGCAAATTCGCTTGATTGGCCTGTTTATTTTATTTGCTTCCCAGATCTGCTCTTTGCTTTCTTCTCAGACACGAAAGCTAAAGGATCAGCAACTTCCTTCTCTTTCTTCTTCTTGGAATCTCGGATCTCAAAAACTTCTTCCTCGTTCTGCTTTAGTGTTTCATAAACTTCATGTATGTCAATATCAGATAATGATTTGTTCCTCATCCTTCTTGTTCCTGAAAACCCATTTACATCCAATTGCAATTTTATCCTTTGGTAAAGGTACAAGAGTTCATACCTTATTTCTCTCGAATTGTTGGAGCTCATCTTGCGTAGCGTTGACCCAACTAGGATCTTGTAGGGCTTCATGTACTTTCTTAGGTTCTACCATGCTTAGGAAGTTTACGAATAAATATTCATTAGATGTGGCAGCCCATGTCTTTACGCCACTTGAAGGTTCACCAATGATCTGGTGAAGAGGATGATCCTTTGTCCATCTTGCTCGTGGGACAGATACAGAAGTAGGGGACGTTTGATCATGTTCCATAGACATGTTTGGCATTGAGCTCGTTGATGGCGAAGAAGGTTCTTCTTGCTCCCCCTCGGATGATGGTACAGAGGAACAGGTGCAGAACCAGAGGTTTCATGCTCTGGCTCTACAAGACTGGGCTCTGATGCAGAGCTTGTTTGCTCTGGTTGTGGATGGATATGATCACTAGAGGAAGCATAGGTGTGTGAAGGACCAGAGTCAGATGTACTTCTTGTTTGTGAAGGACTAGAGTCAGGGTTGGAAGACCAGAGCTGGCTAGTATTGTTCGTGCAACTTCGACCAAAGTTCGATTCTTTCTCTCTACGACACCATTTTGTTGTGGTGTCCTTGCTGCAGAGAAGTTCTGAGTTATGCCCTCTGTGTGCAAGTACGCATCAATTTTGGCGTTCTTGAACTTTGTTCCATTATCACTTCTCAACTTCTGAATTTTGCTTTGTAGAAGTACTTGAATCTTGGTCATCAATTTGATTAGCAGCTCTGGGACATCTGAATTCTGCCTTACAAACTCAATCCAAGTATATCGTGAGAATTCATCAATTAAGACTAACATATAATTTTTAGCAGACAAGCTTTGCACAGAGATTGGACCACAAAGATCCACATGAAGCATATGCAGAGGTCTGACACAGGACACATCTGTCTTAGTTTTGTGGGATGCTCTTTTGAGCTTTTCCATTTCACATGCAGAGCAAAGATGGTCCTTTTCGAACTTTATGGCAGGAAGTTCGTCAACCAGATTATTCTTCACAAACTTCTCTATATTTTGGAGATTAAGATGAGACAGCTTGTGGTGCCAGAGCCAAGCTTCTTCACTCTTGCGAGACACGAGACACAAAGTCTCTGAATTGTGTCTTGGTGAAAAGTTCATGAGATACATATTTCCTTTTCTCTTATCTCTTAGCAACTCCTGTCCTAATTCTGACATAATAGAGCAAGCTTCCTTTTGGAACTTAACATTGTAGCCAGAATCACACAGTTGACTTATGCTCAAAAGATTATGTTTAAGTGTAGACACGTAAGCAACCTTAGAGACAGAAACCTTACATTGCAGTAGATCTCCATATCCATTTATTTCTCCTTGCTTGTTATCCCCAAAGGTCACTTTTCCTCCAATCTTCTCTCTGTATGAGGAGAGCAACCTTTTATTGCCGGTCATGTGTCTTAAGCATTTTGAGTCAAGATACCAAATGTCCACATGCGGCTTCTGCAAAACAATTTACTGGGATTTAGGTACCCATTTCATAATGGGTCCTCGATGATTAGAGACAGAGGATAACTTTTTAAGCTTTAGGAGAGGCTTCATCTCTAGACCTGAATTAACAGACTTGGCTTTAGGAGCCTTCTTTCTCTTCTAGGTCTTCTTGGATTTAGTCCTTGATGACCCAGAGAGAAGACAGTTAGGATCAGAGAAGTTATGCTTTAACTTAAGCATCATAGAAACACATTCACAATTATGAACACATTTTAAATGACAAAATGATTTATTAGATTTAAAGAATAAATTATTACAATCATTCCTAGCATTGGTAGTTCTAGCAAACTTCCTATCTAGATCTGATTGATTTAACAGTGAATGAGGCTTCTCTGATTTCTTCTTCCCTACTCCTTTGGCCTTCAGAGGCCTCTCTGAAACAGAGGAATTAATGTTAGAGCATGCAACGGATTTTCCCTTCTGTTCCGGAGTGAATTTAATTGGCTTAGATTTGGAATTTGAGCCCTTTGATGCAGAAGAAACAGACTTTGCACTCTTTACCCTATATTCAAACTTGGGAGCAAATTTAGCACTTGTCGTCATGCTTGCACGGCCATAACCTAGGAGAATCTTTTTCTCAATAGGGGGTTTTGCAACCTCTGGTTCTTTGGCAACGACCTTTGTCTTAACTTGCTCTTTAAACAAGTCCACCTCTGACTTAGAGTCAGAGTCAAGAAAATCCTTGTGTGAATATCGAAATACAGAGGTATCATTAAGAATTTGTGATTCTCGTATGCATGAGCTAGAAGCTTTGTCCGTCTTTTGTTTTGTGAGACTTTCAAAAAGTATCCGAGGAGTTACACTCAGAAGAATCTGCATGGCCTTTAGGTGGATAATTCAAGGACTCAAACAAGTCTTGCTCGAAAACCTGTCTTATCGTTTCTATAAAGCCATCCATTAATTGAGGATCCAGAGTTTTAGGAAAATTTCTTGTGGATGAACTCTTGATTTCATCTGGTTCAGGTTTGACAACCTCACTTTCAGTCTTAAGATGTTCGAGATTCGTAGAGCCAAAACAAAAAATCTCGTTTGTCTTCTGTATGCATTTTAAATGAACTTGCGGCACATATTTTGAAGAGTAAGAGATGTTTTTATATTTCAACTTTGGAGTTTTGGCTCCACTTTTGAGGCTAGATCTTTTAAACGGTGAAGCTGCATGCAAAATAGGAAAATCTGGTTTCTGTTTTTCGCCTAACCTAAACACGGATTCAAGAGTATTTTTCTTCTTCCAAGTGAGGTCTAGGTCTATATAACCTATCCCTGCTTTATCCTGTTGAGAATTGACTTTTTCGTACACCTGCTGAGCATCTTGATATTTCTTAATCAAAAGCTCTTTTCTTTGTAAGCTCTGGTGTAGGAACTCCCTTTCCTTTTGAAAATAGTCTGTTAGGGCCTCAGAGTTTAATCTGTCTCTTTCCTTTTCTAGGAGCTCTGTTTCTTTCTTTTTAATAGCCACTTTTATTTCTAAGCATTATGTTTTAAGACTCGTTTCAGTGGATCGTTTTGTTTGTAAAAGCTTTTCATTTTCCACTGATAACTCTTGTTTATCTACAGTTAGCAGCTCTGTCTCTCGTTAAAAAAATAATTTTTCCTTTTCCAAGGATTTTCTTGTGTTTTTTTCGAGAGAGAGCTTTTGTTGTATATTGACAAAATCGTTGGTCAAAGCAGAGATGCTCTCTTCCAGGTCAGAGTGAGAATAACCAGAGGTAGAACATACCTGGGAGTCGAAGTCAAATCCAAACTCTTCTTTGTCATTCTCGACATCCATCCTACAAAAGTTTGCTTGGTCCTCTTCTTCAGAGGAGGAGTTAGAGACCCAATTCTCCTGTTCTGTCATGAGGCTCCTTTGTATTCGATTGTACTTGTACTTATTTTTACAGTACAGTTCATCTTTCACTAAGGGGCCTCTACACTCTTTGGAGTAGTGCCCTATCTTCCCGCATCTAAAGCATCAGACACCTTGCTTCTTCTGGTCCGATGGCTCTTCCTCCTTCTTGTTGGAAACAGAAAGAGGGTTCCTTCCTTCAAAAGATCTGCCTCTGCATCGATCATTTTGTCTTCATATCTTGTCGAAGACCTTCTTCCCAAATTTTTTTTGGAATTCCTTGGTGATTAGGGCCAAGGATTTCGCAAAGGCGTTGATGTCATCGTCTTCAGAGCTAGAAGCTCTGTCTTCTTCATCATCACTCTCCAAGATGAGAGCCTTCTATTCCTTTCTTCTCTCTTCTCTGGGTCTCCGTTCTCTGTGTGGCTGGCTTGATTCTGTCTCTTTTGAATCAGAGACAAGAGCCAGAGGTCCACCCAGAGCGACCTTTGCCTTCTGCACCTCTTGTTCTTGAGCCTGCTGAGTCCCATACACGTCATGCAATGTCCATTACTCCAGATCTTGGTTTGCCTGGAGAGACATCATCAGGTTTCCCCATTCTGCATTCAATCTCTTCAAGAAGAGCACGTTGTTCTCCTCTTGAGTTCTGATCATGTCACACTTACGACACTTATTGATCAGGGTATTGAAGCGGTGACAGGTCTGTTCTAGAGACTCATCGGGGAGTGCCTGGAAGATGTTGTATTCATTCAGGCATTAGGCACGACGATTCTTCTTCATTTTGTTGCCTCCTTCCAACTGGTTAGCCATTTGATCCCACGAATCCTTGGTTGAGTCGCATGCATCGAGTGATTGGAAAATTTCGTTGGGAAGTGCCATAATCAAAAGTCTTTTGGCCTGGCAGGTACCTCAACTGTATCACCAGTAGCAGGAATCCGAGGTATGATGGTAGTAGGGACGTATGGGCCATTTAAAATTGATTCGTAAAGTTCTAGATCTTGACCCTCGTATAAATTGATCATACGAATCTTCCATTGGGGATATTCTTCCCTAATGAGAGTCGGAGGTTTTGTCAAGGAACCAACACTATACATGGAGTTCAATGATTGAGACGACGACATTTTAAATTAAAGATTGACAAGAAAACTTGATGAGAAAGATTGTTAGAACCCATAATGCAAAATGTAAAAAGTAAATGAAAAACAATAAGTGATGAAGAACCAGAAGACCAATGGAGATATCAAGGCAGAATCGACTAAGTCTGGATCGATGGACAGACTATCCAGAGCATCGATGGAAAGATCAACCATTGGACCGATGGACGAACGTCAACCAGCGGACCGATGGATGATGCGATGGAAATTATTCTCATTGATACGATGGACAGACTAACACTAAGAAGATTTTCTAAGTATTCATCCAAGCGTGCAATGAAGACTTGAAGATAAGGTTGAAATCACCACATAGATAATGACAGCTGGAGATGACGAATCAACAGCTGGAATTATAGTTTATCTTCATAATAATGATTATCCAAGTAAAAGATAAACCTTATCTGTTAGCTAGACTATTTAGTTATCTTAGCTTTAGCCATCTAGTATAAATAGACAACTAGGTCTATTGTAAAAATAAGCATATGTGCGTACGTGAGAAATATTTTTACTCTTTGTTTTAAGTTTCATTATTTATAAAGTAAAACCTTTGAAGCTCAAGTTTGTTCTTGAATGTTCTTATTTTGATCTTGAGTATTCATAACTTTCTTTGTAAAATCACTATAATTTGGTTATTCATAACTAGATTATTAGTGTTATTGAGAGATCTGGGATTAACAAAGATAATCAGAAAACAATTTCCAGATTACGTAAAAGCAAACGTTTGAAAGTTGACAAAAATATGAGTGAAAATTCCTTTTAAAACGAATAATCAAGAAAGAAATTAAGAGTAGAATCCAGTCGGATATCGATCGACTAATCAATGAATTTGATTAGCAGGCTCTGATACCAATTATTGATCCCAGATACTCTTAATTGGTAGAAACACAGTTTATGAAATATAAGAATTAAACTCAAATAGTGTAACTTGACTGATTAAACGAGATATTCAAGATGAAAGTAAGAACAGTGAATGAACTTGAATATGCCGAATGCTTTTATTGATAGAAAGATGAACAATGAAAGCACAAAACGTAATCTCACAGAAAATGCGTATAGAGTAAGTCAGTTCCTTCAGGTTTTTTAAACTTGAGGTGGAAGCCTCCTTATATACACCTAGGTGTAACAAAATATGCTATAAAATAGGCATGAAACTCTGAGCTGACTAGTCTGCATCCTTATCTTTGACTTTCCTTGAAGGACGGAGCAGACTTGGTCAAGCCGCCTTAAATCTGTTAGACGCTTGCGAGAATGTCTAGGCTGACACGTGCGCATTCCATGGAGAAGGTAGCCAGAAGCTCTGTATTAACATGCAGAAGCTCTGCATGTACTATGCAGAGACTCTGCATATGCAGAAGCTCTGCATGTACTATGAAGAGGCTCTGGGTCTTGGATTTATAGCTTTAAGTCAAGCGCTTGTGCTTTGTGGCGCATAAGTCTTGAGCGTCCACGGGGATAAAACGCGGGTTCTATATGAATTGAACCTTCACTGTTGAGAAAGTGCTCTGGTTCTTGATCTTCTGTATGAGAGCTCTTAGTCCAGACCGCTTGAAATAGACTAAGTCCTATTCGACTAGAGTAAGAGACTTCTTACTTAAACTTTCACAAGTTGGGGTCTAACAATAAGCCACTGACCCAATTCGTTTACATATTCTGAATGACCCAACATACCTCGGACTGAGCTTACCCTTTTTTCCGAATCTAATAACATCTTTCCATAGAGAAACTTTCAACATTACAAGATCACCCACACAAAACTCAATCGGCTTTCCGCGATTATCGGGATAACTTTTTCTGGCGGTCTTGTGCTGTTCTGATTCTTTCACGGATCTGTTCATTCTTTTCAGAAGTTTCTTGAACAATTTCAGGACCCGTCAACTGCCTTTCTCCTACAACGACATTCGACATTTACGTCCATACAATAATTCATACGGTGCCGCTTGGATGCTGGAATGGTAACTGTTATTATACGCAAGTTCTATCCGTGGCAAATGATCCTCCCACGATCCCCCGAAGTCAATGACACAAGTTCTCAACATGTCTTCAAGAGTCTGGATAGTTCTTTCACTTTTCCCGTCAGTTTATGGATGATAGGCTGTACTTAATTGGATTTCAGATCCCAAAGCTTTCTGCAAACTCTCCCAAAACCTTGAAGTGAAGCGACTATCTCTATCAGAGATAATAGATAACGGAACACCGTGTCTGGTTACAATTTCTTTGATATAAATCTTTGTCATCTTTTCTAAAGAGTATCCCTCTATTATTGGTAGAAAATGCGCAAATTTATATAAGCGATCAACAATAACCCAGATTGCATCATACCCCTTTGCAATTCGAGGTAACTTCATGACAAAATCCATTATAATGTGATCCTATTTCCATACAGGAATCTCCAAAAATTAAAGATTTCCATATGGCTTTTGATGTTGAATCTTAACCTATAGACACGTTATACACTATTCCACATATCTAGCTATATCTTTCTTCAATCCTGGCCACCAATAAAAAGGTTTTAAATATTTGTACATCTTATTGGTACCTGGATGAATAGAGTTACAGGATTTATGGCTTTCATTCAGAATAGTTTTCCGGATATCCCTAAAACATGGTACCCAATTTCACCCTTGAAAGCACAAAATTTCTTCATTGTTCGGTTCGAAAGTCGAAATCATCTTACCCAACCTTTCTGACTTGCTAAAATTTTCTTTCACGGATTCTTTCTAACATCTTAGAATTTCTTTATGAATGTTAGGAACTATATTTATCGTCATTGCCATGGTTTTAATAGTCCCACTCTTTTCTTTTCTACTCAAAGCATCGGCTACAATATTGGCTTTTTCCTGGGTGGTAGAGGATTTCACAATCATAATCATTAACATGTTCAATCCATCAACGCTGTCGCATATTTAGTTCCTTATAGTTGAGAAGATGTTGCAGACTTTTATGATCAGTATAAATCTGACACTTTGTTCCCAAAAGATAATGCCTCCATATTTTCAAAGCAAACACTACTGCTGCCAATTCCATATCATGAGTTGGATACTGCTTCTCATGATCCTTCAATTGTCTTGACGCATAAGAAATTACCTTTCCTCTTTGCATCAAAACACACCCCAATCCTAGTTTCGAGGCATCACTGTATACTACCAAATCTTTTGATTCATCCGGTAAGGTCAACATCGGGGCGCTGCAGAGATGATCTTTCAATAGTTGGAAAGCTTTTTGCTGTTCTTCCTCCCACTGAAATTTAACGTTCTTTCAAGTCAATTTGGTCAATGGATGACAATTTTAGAAAAGTCATGAATGAATTTACAATAATAGCCTGCCAATCACAAAAAGCTTCGGATTTCAGAAGGAGTCTTTGGGGCTTCCCATTTTCAACTGCTTCTATTTTGGCTGGATCTACCTTCACCCTTGCTTCTGATATGACATGACCCAAAAACTGAACTTCTTTTAACCATAATTTACACTTGGACAACTTTGCATACAACTTTTCTCTTTTCAGAAGTTCCAGTATCAGGCGAAGATGTTCTGCGTGCTCTCTTCGGTTTCTTAGAGTATATAAGAATATCATCAATAATTACAATAACAAATTTATCAAGATACTTCTTGCATACCCTATTCATTAAATCCATAAAGGTTGTGGGCGCATTAGTTAGACCGAACGGCATAACTAAAAACTCATGATGCCCATACCTAGTTCGGAAAATTGTTGTAGCGATGTCTTCCTCCCTGACCTTAAGCCGATGATACCCTGATCTTAAGTCGATCTTGGAGAAGTAACTCACCATCACCAGTTGATCAAACAAGTCATCAATTCTTGACAAAGGATATTTATTCTTGATTGTCAACTTGTTCAATTCACGATAATCTATACACATCCGCATAGATCCATCTTTCTTCTTAACGAATAAGACCGGAGCATCCAGGGTGAAGTGCTAGGTCGAATGAATCCTTTATCATGCAAATCCTTCAACTGAGTAACCAGTAGCCAATCGATACGACGCCTTGGCTATTGGTGTTGCCCCTGGTATTGGATCAATTCTAAATTCAATAACATTGTCCGGCGGTAAACTAGACAAATCCTCTGGAAAGACTAATGGGTATTCATTAACAATTGGAATCAATTCCTGTTTTCCTTTCTCTTTCTTTGAATCGATAACATATGCCAAACAACCCTGACACTTCTTCCGGATACACTTTCGAGGTTTCAATGAAGACAAAAGGCTAGTATGATGATTCTGACGATCACCATAAATAACAATTGTCCCTCTGTTTGGCAAAATGATTCTGATCATTTTCTTATTACAAACAATATTGGCCTGATGCTCTGCCAACCAATCCATACCCACTACTACATCAAATTCTTTCATCGGCATTAGGAATAATCGAATTGGTAGCTCACACCCCTCAATAACAATAACGAAGTTATTGAATACACTAGTAATAGATTCTTGACTATTAGTAGTATTAACTACTAATTCATCATCAAGTAACATTGAATTCAAACATGCAATTTGAGCAAACGATGGTGATACAAACGAAAAGTTTGCACCAGAATCAAACAACACTAGAACGTATAGAATTCAGAAGGAAGGTACCTGTTACTACATCTGGTGCAGCCTGTGCCTCATTCTTTGTCCTCTGGAAGGACCGTCCCCATGCCCTCCATTGGAAACGTAGGTCTTCCCCGAATACCCGATACGTTACTCCCCATAGTTAACTGTGGAGTTCTCAACAAAGGACAATTAGGCCGAATATGATGTGGGGAATTACAATTAAAACATCTTCTGTTGGATGGGCAACTCTTCAACAAATGACCCACCTCGCCATACTTGTAACATTTTCTTGGATCCATCTTACAATCACCTTGATGAACCTGTGGCATTGTGTACAAACTTTCTCCCTGATTTTTTGTTCAGGTCTATTATCATATTTCACTGTTTTTTGGCCCTCGAAAACTATATGAAGGCCCTTCCCATCTTCTTTTCTCAACACCCTTTCCCTCTGATTGCCGATCTTATTCCGTTCTGTTACTTTTGCCGCATCCATAGTTAGTGAAAAGGTAGGGGGTTCATAGCAATTACAAATTCATGGGTTGAAGGCTTTAACCCCCAAATATACCTCTCCACATTCCTGGATTCTGATGAAATATAATGTTTAGCAAATCGAGAATACTTAATAAATTTCTCAATATACTCTCGAACTGTACCGTTATCCTGTTCCAATTTTAGGATATCTTCCTCCATTTGTCTTACAACTGTCGTGGGATATAACTGATCTTTAAATTGGTTTACAAATTCCGCCCAAGATAATGTTTGTAAGACATCTGTTCTGGCAAGAGACTCCACTTCCCACCAGAACAAAGCATTTGACTTCAATACTGATACAACAAATCGGACTCTATCGGTTTCTGGACATCGAATGGTGTTGAATACAGATTCAATTTCTTTGATCCAGCACATTGCTTTTACTGGATCCCTCTCCCAGAGAAAGTTCATGGTTTATAAGGAACATTTTGATGTCTCCTTCCTTGTTATGAGCAACCAGAACACATGGATGTACTTCCACTCTTTCTGTTTCCACTCTTGCCGGTATTCCCATAATAGACGTAAAGGTTTCCCTTAACTTCCTCATTTCCTCAGCCAACATGTTCTTGGTTATGTATTCTGGGTGTGGCACTGATCCACCCTGAATGTATTTCAGCCCGACCCCTTCCCTATGTCTGACTTCTCCCTCTGCCTCTTCCCCTTGGTCTTCCCCGACCTCTATTTCCAGAAGCACTTGTTGGAAGATTAGCAAGTGATTCCTCTCTTTCCTTAGACTCAGGACGAGACATTCTTTCAGATCTCCGTGTTCGACCAGAGATCTGAATATTGCAATATTAATGATCACGCATTCACATTCCCAAATACAATGAAGTATTCAAGTCCAGATATGTACCTGTAAATTCATAATTACACTGGCCAGATGTAATTAAAATTTACCTTACACAATATTTTTTTACCTCATCATATTTATTTCCAATGGTGCTAGCTATGTTCGGGACCCTTAACATGCAATAAAATAGTTTAAGTCTATGTATTATGCTGTTAAATACCTAAATCCCGTAAACTCAGGCTCTGATACCACTTTTTGTAACACCCCATACCACACATTGCATGTAACACATACATCATACACATGAAAAATACATGTTTATACACCACATAGGTCCCTTAGTACAAGAATCCACCATTACATAATACATGGTCCAAAAATTCAAAATACAATTGTTATACTAATCAACGTTCATCTATCAACACTTTACATATCATAGACAAAATCTTCTAGCAGATATGCACATAGAAAAATATTACTTTTTCCTCTTCCCCTTACCATCTGAACGTCCTGCAACACATATTTAAAATCACAAAACGAGGGTTAGACCGAAAGGTCTGGTCAGTTCCCTTTTATGTTATTGCAGAGTGAAAATCACCAAAACCTTATGTAAAACAACTTTTCATATATATAACAAATATATAAACAAGTAAGAATATATTACAAGTACCTTTCCACTTTTCAAGCCCAACTCTCTGCTTTCTAATAATACATCAAAACCCATATAGGTTTGTACTAACCAGGTTTATCATAATGCCACTTTCAAACCTTTTTAATTAAACAAGATTTATTCAAAGTTTCAGGCCAAACCTATTATTCCCTTCTTAATAACATCCAGACTACGATTTTCAATAAGAACCCTAATCCTAAATCTTTAAATCACAAAGAAATAAAGATTACAGACAACAGTAATATTGAAGGATATAGTAGTAAGAGTTATATTACACATTTCATATACAAATGCCACCCTTATATCCAAAGATACATCTCTCCTTGATATGCCACCCTTATCCCAAAGGTACACTTCTCCTTGATATGCCACCCTTATCCCATGGTACACCTCTTTTTGATATGCCACCCTTATCCCATGGTACACCTCTCCTTGATACGCCACCCTTATTTCCACATAAATCATTTTGTAAAATAATCCAATTAGAACAGACCGCAATCATAAATGTCCTAATGGAATATCATCAGTTCAAAATCATCTTTATCAAAATTCTCATTGTTTATCATTATAAATGTCTTAATGGAATATCATCAGTTCAAAATCAT
>NW_020200666.1:106971-113040 GCF_001531365.2 Cynara cardunculus var. scolymus | reverse complement strand
CATACTTTTTCATGCATACATACATATATACACATGCATACACCTTATGCATGTACTCCATCATATATATATATATATATATGCAAAACACATAATTATGTACATAAATTTGATGCATACCCACCATTTGCATATGCATTTATGCATATAATTTCACATACTAGAATAATCAAATATAACAATTTATCACGCTGTCATGTAATCATTTAACAAATAATTACTTATTTATTACCTTGTGTGATAACCAAGATCCGGTTATCACACAACAGATTATTTTCACAGTTGTTCAAAAGCAGAACTTGAATCAAAACCGGTTGAACAAAAAGCTTATACTCTTACTCTAATTTTAGAAAAACAAGTTTTTCAACTAGAAAATATTTTAAATGAAGAAAGGCTCTCTTTCTAAAAAGAAAAAGAAGACTTGTTGAATAAAATTGAAAAGTTTGAAATGTCTAAAGTAGAAGAGGAACTTACTGAATCTGAGTAATTTTCATGCTCAAAACCTTGTGAAACCTCTTCATATGATGGAATAAAATTTTCAAATGAAGAGCTTAATTTTTCTGAAATTTTAAAATTGGATTCGTGTTTAGATAAAGAGATTGATAAATATGATTTCTCTAATCAACTACCTAGTCATGAAGCTTTTATTTTAAATAAAAATGAAAAGACTGAGGATTCTGACAAGGTCTCTGATTTTGAAAATATTTTTCATGAAAATACAAAACCTGTTTCTAAGAACATTTATTAGGGAAAGAATAAAATTGAAAGACGTTCAAAGAAACAGAAGAAGAGTGTTAGCAAAAATCTGAAACATAAAGCTCATTCTAAAACTAAATCTAATGATTTGTTTCTCATATATCAGATAAATCTTTGAAGATCAAGAGTATCTGGAAAGTGAAAGGGTGTGCGTCAGTAATATCACTAAAATCATCTGATCAACCTAGGAAGAACGATTTTGCAATTCATGTATTCAATAACACTATGAATGTATGAAAATATTCATTCAATGAAATCATTGATATTGAGAAAAGCAAAATACGTTGTTCTCATTTTCGATGGGATGATATTGTGCCTTTTACTTCTTTTCATGCTCATAATTCTACTCATAATGTTAAATCTGTTGTTAAAAGGAAAATTGTTTTCAAAGAGATTTGGTTTGGTAATTATAGCATACCACCAAGTAGAGTTAATCTGAAAGGACCCATACTGAAGTGGGTACCAAAAACTAACTGATTCAATGTGTAGGTTAACCAGCATGTGTGGTTCTTAGATTCTGGAGGCTCAAAACACATGACTGGTAGGAAAGAGTTATTGTCTAATTTTGTTGAATCTTTTGGTGGAACGGTAAGATTTGGAAATGATCAATATGCGCCTATCCTTGGATATGGTGATGTTATTGCTGGAAATTTCATGATTAAGAAAGTCTTGTATGTCGAAGGACTTGGTCATAATTTGTTCGGTATAGGTCAATTTTTTGATAAAAATCTGTAGATTTGTTTTAAATCTAAAACCTTGTTTGCATGTGTGAAATGGGTAAGATGAAGAAGGTTTCTCATAAGACCAAGGTGGAATTAAATACTGATCGTCCTCTACATTTACTTCATATGGATCTCTATGGTCCTATGCTTGTTCAAAGTATCAACGAGAAGAGATATGTATTAGTCGTTGTTGACGATTATTCAAGATACATATGTGTTCATTTTCTGAAGTCTAAAGATGAAGGTACATAGATAATCATTTCACTTTTGAAGAGCATTCATGTGAATCTTCAGTTGTCTATTCAGAAAATCAGAACAGATAATGGAACTGAATTCAAGAATAAACTATGGGTTCATTTCTAGAATCTCATAGTATCATGCATACATTCTCGACAACCTGAACACCATGACAAAATGGTGTTGTTGAGCGAAAGAATAGAACATTAGTGGAAGCTACTCGTACACTCCTTACTTTTTTTCAAAGCTTCCATTATTTCTATGGGCTGAAGTTGTTGATACAACGTGTTTTACCCAGAACCATTCACTCGTACATAAAAGGTGGTAAAACACCTTATGAACTCATAAATAAACAAATACCTAATATCAAGTTCTTTTGAGTTTTAGGTTGCAGGTGTTTTGTTTTAAATGACAAAGAGGACAAAGATAAATTTTCTGCCAAGGTTGATGAAGCAGTTTTATTGGTTACTCTAAAAATTCTGCTGCTTATAGGGTCTGTAATAAAAGAACAAAATACGCCAATGAGAGCATTAATGTTTCATTTGATGAGGTTGTGGGTGTGGCTTCTGGACAAAATAGTTCAGGACCCGTGCTGATAAATAATTCTTCGCGGAATGCAAATCCAAATGAGTCATGCTCTTCTAATCAAAATATTTCTAGATTGGATTCTTTATTTGATAATTTCTATGATGAATATTTTGGAGACAAATGTAATGAGTCAAATATTTTCAAGGGAAAATCATCAAGATCAATCTGAATAACAAATTTATGGTCCATCTATTGATGTTCCAGTTACTGTTTCTAAAGAGATTTTTGAAGAAGTTGGTGAAGAATTATGTGCTTATAGTTTTTAAAACTTCCTTTTTGAGCGGAAAAAGCCGGAGTGATTTTTTCAAATCTTTGAAGCAAATATTAAACTTGATTTGGACAAAATAAGTGTGTATGTTTGGTCTTTGTGTCAATTTTTTGATGTATGTGAAAATTTATTTTATTACGGATCTAATCTTTTTATATTTTACAGGTACACATGACTATTGTGGGAAATTCTGTTAACTCTCAAAAATCTAATGATGAAAACCCAATCTCTTCTATCAGATTTGATCATATTTCCAAGTTTGAAGCAAACTTGATCGCCGATGAAACACTTTTTCCCAGGCCTTATATCTAGATATAAAGCCAAATAACCACCATTTTAACTTTGACATGCTTCTGAATATCCTATAATCCCTACCATTCCTTGAGGACATCCTATTGCTTATCCTTTATCAGCAACAACAGATGTTCCTCTGGTCTACCTTCAATAATTCTGGCATACTCTAGCATATATCAAAGAAGCATATCAGTATTACTTTCAAGGGCATGTGAATGAATTTATCAGTCGTCTGACTCTAAAGAGGATGAGAAGAATTTCAAACTTGCCGAGTTTAATTTCTGCATCTGGATCACTTCAATTCGAAGATTTTGTGTCTAATCAAGACTTATGTCGTGATATCAGATGTCTTGGTTATTCGGAAGAACTATCGAATTCGTCACAATTTGGAAGAAAATTTCTTCCATCAGTATGGCATTTGCTGCTTTCTATTCTAAACCGGTGTCTTACATCTAAAATAGTAGGAATTGACATATGCAATGGTTCTTTCTTGAAGTTCTTTCATGGCATCGTGTTCAATTGCCGATACGACTATGCAGTGGTGATCTGGAATGAACTAGCAGAACTGGTTCATGGGAAAATGTTTGCTTCGAAGGCGAGAAAATTTGTGCCATTTCAAAGATTTCTACAGCTTGTCATCCGAGCTATGACGCACGCCAAAAAAGATAATCCTGCTAGATTAAATAGTCAATTTGGCCTGGACATTGAAATGCAATTTATGCGACTGCATGTTAAATTAGAAGATGTTGATTCTATTATGAATATTCCAGATGAGCTTATAGCCTATGGTGATTAGAGTGCTCAATGTGTTTTCGAATATAGAAGATTGATAGATCCTATAGTTCAACCAGAGCCGGTTGAACTTATCACGGGATCACTCCATGCCTCAGTTGAGCGTTGTGAGGGTTTAGAATTAGATGAGGGTTTTCAGGTACAAGGGCTACCTGAATATGGTGTTAAGTTGAGGGAAAATGTAATCGAGAGGGGTTCAGAGTGGGGAGACTCTGATCAGCAACAAACTTCAACTGACAGTACTTCCTCCGTTTCTTCAAGCTCGGAAGCTACTGCATCAGACTTGGCTACTCAATCTGATGACAACAACAATAATAGTGATGATGATGATGAAGTTGTTCTTAATGATGTTGATGATGCTGTTATTGATGATTTTCATAATCTCTTTGGTGACTTTGGAGAAGTAGATCGTTTGCTGGATGATATAAGGACGGATGAGGGAGTTTTAGTTGTAAATGCTGAGAGTTTGAGAGAAAGGGATGAAGAAGAACACGGTGAGGGTGTTACAGGAATTATAAAAGAAATTTGTGTTCCCTAGTATCGGTCCAACAATAACGATCAATATAAGGGTTGTTTCCAATTGTTTGTCCCACAATTCAATGATCAATCTTCATTTTATCTTCATAATCATGGCGAATATGGATTTATCTTGTAAGAACATCAAGAACAATATTGAGAGGAAAAGTCAATCTCTACAATTCAGTCAAACCTCTTATTACGTAATGAATATACAAATGAGCTCTCTTCTTCTAATTACAAAGGCAATTCCCTATTTATATGGTCAAACCTACTAACACAAGTCAAAGTCAAACTTGTCTAATAAAAGTCAAACACGATGACTCTTACAATTATAGACTATATTTAACTTTCAAGACGAATACAATTAATACTGATTTTTAGTCCTAACAAAGTAGACAATAGCCCCTGTCTACGAATTCTTTTGTGTACATTTAGAGTCTAGATCCATTATACACAATAGGTACGCAAGAGTCGGGAGCATTTGTTGCTCAAATTGCTATTCTAAGTTGTTAGCTCTCATTTCATTTAATGTAAAAGTATGGAAAAAAGTAAATACTGCAAGTGTTGAAAGAAGAGGTTCCACCACAGAAGACCATAGAGGACCAAAACATAAGATGTTCAATCGTACAAGTGAAGTGTGACAGAACCTCTGTTGTCCATCACAGACGTTCTGGAAACTGGTCCTCTGTAATCAAAGCGTACAAGTCAAAGATGACAGAACCTCTTTTGTCTATCACAGAGGTTCTGGAAGATGATCCTCTGGAATCAAGTGCTCTCAAGTCACATCCAGCAGAGCCTCTGGGATGGCTCACAGAGGGTCTGTAGCTTTATCTTCTGTGAAGAACTTCTTTACTGTTTTACTTAGGTTTATTAGCTGCTCGTGCTTATCWYGTGACTGTTTGTAATCTGCTTTATTTGAACGGTTTAGATGAATTTGTTCGTCTAGGTGATGTCAGAAAAGCCGTTAGGAACGAGTATAAATAGCAGCATAGGCCTTTGTAATTCAGTGTGCTTCTATATCGTATTGTAAACATTTTCAATCAATTAAAAATCATTTGAAGCTTCTCTCTCTCGTGTTCTTCATTCAACTGTGTTCTTCATTGAATATTACTCTGTTTGTTCTTATTTCTTCCGCTGCACTAATATTGTCAAATAGATCATCCARAGWAAKTGATTAATATCCAAAACTGAGTTAATCGATCCTATCAATTGGTATCAGAGCAGGAATCAAATTCTAATTTGATTTATTCTGTTCTTGGTATTAATCTTCATTCGTTCAAGAACAACAGTCGTCTTCTTCAAGTTACCCTGTTTTTCACTATTTCATCAATTTTCTTCTTATTCCTATTTTTCTTTTTCTACCAATGGCGAATCTGGCCAATGCTTCCTTTATGAGCACTGGTTCACAATCGAAACCTCCCACGCTCATACGTGAGGAGTACCCACAGTGGAAAGTTCGAATGGTAAATTTTCTGGAAGGCATTCATCCACGAATTTGTGAATTTCTGTACAATCCTCCCTATGTTCCTATGAATTTAATTCCTAGAGTTCCAGCAATTGGAACAACACCAGATATTCCCGAGCACTATGAACCACGTCATGAGGTGAACTGGAGCGATGAGGACAAAATCATGGTCGAGTTGGGAAGTAAATGCAAACGATTGTTGATTATGGCTATTCYGAATGAAATCTTCAAGTGCATTGATCATTGTCAACTGTCCATGGACATCTGGGCAGAACTGGAGAAGCAAATTGAAGGAGGAAGGAAAAYGCTTAAAAACAATCGATCAATCTGCATCGATGAGTATCATAGCTTCAATGCAAAAGATGGTGAGTCGCTGTCGGACACATACTCGAGACTGAACACGTTAATCAGCAACTGCAAGAGGTATG
>NW_020200666.1:105465-106306 GCF_001531365.2 Cynara cardunculus var. scolymus | reverse complement strand
GCTAGTAACAGACGAGTCCTCTGACGAAGACGAACAGAAGGGTCTTCTCGCATGGGAAGACTCGGATACAGAGGACGAGCTCTTATGTGGGATGGCAGACATCAAGCCAGACTCCTCTGACAAGAACAACCAAGAGGTTTCTACTTCCTCCTCTTCTGAATCTATTGATCTTTTCAGAGATCATCGATAACCTTGACTCATGTCATTTGGAGCATTTCAGTCTTAAAGAAAAACTTTCTCTCTGTGAAAAAGAAGTAATTCTGCTCACAGAGGAAAGAAATCGATTTTTTAAAATGTTCGAAGAAGCGCAATCCAAGTTTATAAACWTAGAAAACTCTTCAAAACAAAAGCTGGCCAAGGTTGAAAAAGACTTAAAAACTAAGGTGGAAGAGTTAAGGCAGATGGAGCATGAGAAATGCAATATTACTTCTGTTAAGGAATTCTTTCAAAAAKARAGAGAATTTTTACACCAGGATGTGCTTGACAGAGAGCTAAAAATTAAGAAATTTCAAGAGGCTCAAAACATTTATAAAAAGATCAAGGTCAATTTGGGCAGATGAGGTCTAGGTTTCTCGGAATTTGATAATAAACCCGGTTTCAAATCAAACAAAACTHTWRAGAATWMCTTTAGATCCTCAAACAATTTGAAAAGCAAAATTTCTAAAACTAAGCCCATTTTCAAGAGGAGAAGGCTGTTGGTTGATCCAGACACAAAACCGTGTTTATCTATGGAAAATATTGCCTATGAAGACTAYATYDATTHHTTCTCACCTTCTGCAAAGAAGGATTCCATTCCAAGGAGGTTTATGAGACTGGGTCATATAGGAATTTTCAAGTTTGG
>NW_020200666.1:96850-101938 GCF_001531365.2 Cynara cardunculus var. scolymus | reverse complement strand
TTAACCTAGCAGAGGCTTGCAAGGTTCAAGGGGGAGTGTGTGTTTTTAAAATGATAAAACCTCTTGAAGAAGAAAAATGTTTTTAATCGCATAAGTCTTTTCACAGAACCTCTGTGACCGCGTATAGAGGCTCTTTGAACGGATCTTCTGTAGACACTTCTTCATAGGATTTTAAATGGTTTTTATTCTTGGTGGAGCCAAGGAAGCTGGCTCAGAGGGGGAGTTTTTAAAATGAAAATCAAACCACAGAAGGTGCTAAAACTTTTGAAGTATCTTGTTCTCAGAGGTCAACTCATCAGAACCTCTGGCGCTTCTAACATAGGCTCTGTGAGTTTGAGCTGAGCAAGTACTCATCTCTCTGTAGATTTTCAAACCGTTTAGGTAATAAAGGTGTAAGCTTATAAGAAGGCCCGTCACATATCATAGAGACTCTGTTACCCTTAGGCCTCTGACAGAACTTTCTTAATAGTTCTTATCTATTGATATGATGCGCGTGGTTCTGTGGATAAGGGTTAGAATCTACACGCGCTTGTCAGAAAAGGGGGCGCACGTCATCAATCGTGCGTCTTCCCAACACAGCGTGTCATACCTTTTTGAGCCGTTTCAACCCAAAACCACTCATCACGACCTTTCATCAATAAAATGGTTCATTTTAAATCCCTCCCTATAAATACCCCTTCCCCGCAAATCAAAAACCTTTACCACTCGCAAATACTCCGGCGAACCTGCAACTAGAAATCTCTCAAAGCAAAACCTGCAACATGTCTTCTTCATCCGCATCTGCTCAATCAGTGAACGTTTCGAGCGACAATGAASTGACCCAAKCACAAGCCCTGACATCCCACGCATTGTCCTTCGTTCAAAACAAATACGAGAAGGTTGTACTCGTTAAAAAGCCAAACAACTACTTCTTCGTCCCGTCTGCAACAGGTTTTCCAGATCTTACCTTTCCTTTAATTGAAATTCTAAGAAACCATCCTCTTTTCTTTGCCCTATCTGCTACCAAACCAACCCCWGAACCATACATAACACAATTTCTACTCAGTTCTTACATTACAACCCTTGACAATTCTGGATTAACAAATGTTGGATACGCCTCACACCCCGTCAATAAATCTCTGGTTCCCCTAGAACTGAATGTGGACATTTTAAGGACTGCCCTGTGTTTACCCACATTGGAGGAACTAAATTTGAATGCCTATGCTGCGACCCCCACTGACGAGGAATTGATTAAATTCCTGGAATTTCACTCCTATGCGACCCYTATCGTCAAAAGAACTCAATTCAAGCGCAAAGGACTGCCCCCTRTCTGGAACACCCTGTTTTCTATCATCAACTGTTGCTTGACAGGGAAAGTGGGTAGTCACGACCAGACCTCACATGCCATGATGTCCATCATGTACGGAATCTACTTCAATCTTCCTCTGGATTACGCGCAGTTAATATTCGAGGATATGGTCGGGTTAATCAAGAAGAAATGCGCCAGTCAAAGGGGCGAAAAATCAAAGGTCAAAGCACAAAAGAAGGCCACGGAGGACATGAACCAACCCAACCTTATTCTGCAACGTTTCCTTGGTCTAGTCTTTGGCGATCTATTAGTAGCCAAACTTCCTTTTGTGGAGCCAAACGCAAGGCTCTACTTGTTCAAGGAATTTCACCCCACTGAGCATGAACAAGGGTACAGAAGCCCAAGACCCTTATCCAGAGCCATGCTCAGATTTCTTAGCCACGAAGACAGGAAGGCCTATAGACGTGGATTTAGGCAACCAGAACCGGTCCCTGAGACCCCACCACGAATAGGAATCCCCTTAGGAGAGCGAATCGAAAAAATGAGGGTTGAGGGACGTACGGAGGAGCCTGCAGAGGACGGTAAGATGAGTGAGGCAATCCCTAGAAACCCAAGTCCCCCAACCAAGAAGCTTAAGAAGACACAGAAGGGTGCCGACTATTCTGTGAAAAAGAAGGCGAAAAAGTGGCCTGTAGAAGAAGAAGGCCCAAGTGTTCCTCTGCCAAAACCTAAGAAGAAGAAACTCAAGAAGGCTCAACCAACAGAGCCTGTGGTCACAGAGCCTGTGGTCACAAAACTGTGGCACAGAAGAGCCCGTCAGAGGCTACCACTCAAAAGCGCAGAAGGTTGCGCAAAGTTGTTCTCGATGTTTCCTCAATAGAACAAATTCAGGATGTTCTTGTCAATATCCAAAAGGAGTTCAGAGCGCCAATTGACATATCCAACTTGGGGACAGAGGTCGTCATAGACGACGAAGAAGAAGAGGAAGAAGAACTAGGTGAGGGAGAACAAGATGCCAAAGGCACACAACCTAGCCCACCTCCAAGTGCATCCCACGCTTCTAGGGGCCCTGTTCTAGAGGGATCCCCTATTGAACAAGGCACGCACATGCCGATCCCAAACCAGCCTACCCATGCAGAGGACACTCTTTCGTCCTCTGTGGAACGTACAACCGGGCAACCACAAAATACTCCTCCATCCTCTCAAAAGGATGAAGGTTTTAMTACAAGAGTCCCTTCGCCCAAGGACTCSAYACDTCCCACAGAAGCATTCGTTGCTTCTTCACACAAGAGTGACCACCCAAAACGTGCTTCAGAGGCACAAGTGAGGCACACAGAGACAGAGGGTCTAGAACGCCCTCTATCCCCACTAGATCACTCTGCCATGCTAGGCTCTGAACTACAAGGTAAGATATCTACAGAACACTAGTAGGCTCTCCTCTGGGAGATGTTCGAGGATCTGGTGGAAGTCCCCGAGCTGACTACACTATACCAGTCACTGAGGGCCCCTCACGCTCCGAGGCTACTAAATCACTATGTGTTGGTGGTTTAGGTACCCAAGATATGTATGTGACAAAGGGGGAGCTTCAAACCTTTGCCACATAATTATTCAAAAAGATAGACAAGTTGAAAAGCTTGTTTATCTCGCGTACGGTGGCAGAAGATCTTTCACCAATAACAGAGGCTCTGAAGGAGTTGAGCTCAACAACAGCAGAACTCAAGTCTACTCTTTCAACTCTTCAGAGCTCTGTCCTACAGAAGGATGATCTCACAGAGGCATTCAAAGCTCTTAGCCTCAACCCCTCCTCCATCCAGACCTTGAAGACAGAACTTTCAGAAATGGCCGCCTAATTCTTTGCCGACTTCATCTCTGCAGGCTACACGGATTACTCCTCTCTCAAAGAAGAAATCAAGCAGATGTTTTCCTCTGTGGTGACTTACGGTATTGATACAAAGTCCTCAAGGGCCAACATCAATCACCTAGCTACCCGCAGAGAGATTGATGCCATGGTTGAAGCTCTGGGTAATCTTGTGTACAAGCATACAAACCGTCTTCTCAAAGAGGCCCGTGCCTCCAACACAGCGATCAGAGACTGCACATCACAACTCGTGAAACAGAATGACATCCTCAGAAGCGAAATCTACAGAAGCGTCTCCAAACTGAAGTGGTCACAGAGATTGACATTAATCACGCCCCAGAGCTTGCAAATGAGGTAATTAAGAAGATGAAGAAAGCAGCCACCAAGATATTGCAGAGGTTGGAGAAGGCTCCCCTGGATACATGCAAGGCAGAAGCCAAAAAGAACCATGATGATCAAGAAGGTGATGATCATGATCGTCATGATGGGGAGAAGAAAGATGAGAAGAAAGCACCAGAGCCAAAGAAGACCCATGCCAGAGGCGTCAAGATTGTGGACTCTACAGCTGCCTTGTTCTCTAAAGGCAAGGAAAAGGCTCCAGAGCCTAAAGACAAATGTAAAGGCAAAGCTGTAGAGTCACCACAGAAGGGGTCGTCGTCTAGCACAGAGACTCCACAGCCAATAAATGAAGAAGAATACAGAGACGACCCTGCACTCCTTGAAGCTTTAAAGGCATCTCTGGCAGAGGCTCTAGCAAATAAAGGCAGAGGCCCCATCCCTCACAGACCAGGAGAAGGCTCTTCATCACAACTCCCACCAGTCCAAGAAACGTCCACGGGTACGTTTGACGCTCTGCAAGGAATCGTCAAACCCATCCTTGTAAAGGAGTCAACCCAGAGGCCAATTCTGGAAGAAGAAGAAACCAAGGTGCCAGAGTCCGTCACGGTAGGAAGGGTGTCTGAAATATTCGAATCTATGAGCAAGATTCCAATGCCAAAAGTCAGAACAGAGCCCGTTACTACTTTGGAAGAAATTCAAGTGTGGAGGTACTATGCAGCAGACACAGAGCCTCCCTATGATCCAGAGCTCACAGGGATCCTTTCTGCCGCCGCCAAGTTCCAGTTCTCTAAAGCTCACAAGGCCTCGTGAGCAAGTCTTCTCAGAGCACATGATCACTTCCCTAGAGACAATTTCTCCAAGGACTATGCTAAAGAAGAAGGTGCTATATGCTCAGTATGTAGTAAGGAGGGAAGATGACAACCTTTATTCATTCACAGACACTGACCTCCATAACCTCTGCGTGTTTGATGTCATCTACATGCACAAAATTCTCAACATCTACATGGAGAGGAGGTCAAGCTACTCAATATCGCTCCGAAGGCTACTGAGGTCTTGCGCGTACAAGTAAGATATTACAGCCAGAAGGACTTCGAGCTCGCCGTAAGGTTAGTCCAAAAAGATCTAAAGATCTCCCCTCCTTACAGCAGGCCTGGTTGGATACTTAGGTATCATCCAAACTCCATTATTCACAACCCCACCTTTGGGTTTGTGTATTTGGATAAGGATGAAATCCTAAGGTTCTATGATCCAACAGAATCACATAAGTACCCAACGAAGACGCTAGAATGGATTTTCAGAAGGGCAGCGGCAGAAGTGGACAAAGGACATCTAAGGATGAGCGAAGTGTCTCACATCTTGGAGGCGATCAAGAAGCAAATCAACTTCAGATAATGGATCTTCAACGTCTACAGAAGGATCAAGTCTGAATGTTATACGCAGTAGACGACTTTCCAGAATCTGTAGTTTGATAAACCTTCTGTACCAGTTTTAGGCCTATGTTCCACAATTTTGTAATTTCTCTTAATTCTTGTAATTCTTTTCAGAGGATGAACTTTTATCTCCTCTTGTAATTTTTCTTTCAATTAAGTCATTTCTTGCATTT
>NW_020200666.1:77326-96770 GCF_001531365.2 Cynara cardunculus var. scolymus | reverse complement strand
CCACAGAGGACCAACAACAGAAGATGTTCAATCGTACAAGTGAAGTGTGACAGAACCTCTGTTGTCCATCACAGAGGTTCTGGAAACTGGTCCTCTGTAATCAAAGTGTACAAGTCAAAGATGACAGAACCTCTGTTGTCTATCACAGAGGTTCTGGAAGATGATCCTGTGGAATCAAGTGCTCTCAAGTCACATCCAACAGAGCCTCTGGGATGGCTCACAGAGGGTCTACAACTTTATCTTCAGTGAAGAACTTCTTTACTGTTTTACTTAGGTTTATCACGTGACTGTTTGTAATCTGCTTTATTTGAACGGTTTAGATGAATTTGTACGTGTAGGTCATGTCAGAAAAGCCGTTAGGAACGAGTATAAATAGCAGCGTAGGCCTTTGTAATTCAGTGTGCTTCTATATCGTATTGTAAACATTTTCAGTCAATTGAAAATCATTTGAAGCTTCTCTCTCGTGTTCTTCATTCAACTGTGTTCTTCATTGATTATTACTCTGTTTGTTCTTATTRYTTHYGCTGCACTAATATTGTCAAATAGATCATCCAGAGTAAGTGATTAATATCCAAAACTGAGTTAATCGATCCTATCATAAGTGAACACGTCGGAACGACCAGAGTGGAGTCTTTTTACTTTCCACAAGGACCGGTCGAAAGTCCTACCTGTGCTAATATTATGCCAACATTGAATGTAAGCACAACAGTTTTCTCAACTGTTGTTTGAACGGGAAATCTAAGTGATCTAGATGTGAGCTTACCTGACTTTGTGTCATGGGAATATTTGGACAACACCTTAAAGGCTGTTCAAGATTCTTTATGAGAATAACTCAATGGCTTATAGAGATTGATGAAGGGAAAGCAACCAACGTCCGAAGATGTTCCTATTCCATCGCCACTGCCTGCCCCTGAACCTCCAAGGGAATCGGACCTATCGTTGGATGAACTAAAGTCAATGCTTTATGCTAAACTACATTCTAATCAGTCTACAAAATCGGCGGACGCACACTTGGTTGGTTTATTAAGACATTCAATTGAACAAACCCAAATAGTTAAAGCTATAGAGTTGGATTCTTTCCAAAGTGTTTTAGTTTCTAGTTTCTCAAAACTTGGTTCTACAATTGCTTCCAATACCCAAGCCCTATCTCAAATGCATAATTCCATTAATATCTTATCTGAAAGGGTATCAACTTTGGAAAATTCCTGTAGAGCTCAAGACACCTCTTTTAAAAGAAGGCATGATGATCAGGATAATCCTGATCACCATGAGGGGGAGATCAAGAGGCAGAGGTTGGCTGAGACATCAAGGGGTGATGAAGGTGTTTCAGAAGATGATAACTCTGAAGAGAATAGAGAACACAGTGCAGTTCAAGCTGCCATTAGTGAACAAACTATTGGCCAAGAGGAAAATGTAGCTACAAATCCAGCGATCGAGCCAATGATTGAAAAGCTAGTGATCTCTATAGTAGAAACAAGGTTGCTACTGGACCTCTCAGCAAATGTTGGATTTAATGAAGTATTTTCAAAGAAAATAGGGTGGAGTACAGGGTTATGGAGCGGATATTGAAGCAAATTATGATTCAGATGATATTTTCTTTGATTTTGAAGCTAATATGGACGAAGATGATCCAATCTACCCTATTCAATATGGTCATCAAGAAATATCTGAGCTTACTCCTACTGGTTTTCCCAAAGCATTTATGATACAACTCATGTGGTACAAGATGCATCAGAGATTTTTACAAAGAATTATGTGCCTTTTATAATTCATGCTAATGTTCCAAACTTCGACAGAGCAAGAATCAGATAGCCTTATCTCAAGGACATCTACTTTAGCATTTTTGTGCATCATCAGAAAGCTCTAAGTGGAGACAAAATTCTTGGTATTCACAAAAAAACCTGTGAATATCGTATTGAGTATAAGCATTTTCTCAAAGCGAAACGTCTACCGATCATTTAAGTACAGACCAAGCATTGAATTGTTTCGATGAAAAACATTGGAGCCGGTAAAATCGTCAGGGTCTGGTATCCAGTGTTCTTTGTGACAAGAAATGACGGTCATGTTTGGAGTTTCAGTGAAGCTGACTTCCCTAATTTCTTTTTGAAGATTTAGTACATCTTTACCACGAAATTCGTAACCAAACGGTTAGAAAATCATGTCAAGCTATTAAAGGTTATCTAAAATGTCATGTCAAGCTATCTTTAGTTATCGATGTTCAAATGGGTTTTGAAAGCAACCAGAGGGTCGTCAATCTGAAGAGGCCTAACCAAGAGCTTGAAGACATAGAAGGCTATCCTTTATTCCTAATCCTTGAAGATCCAGAGTTTGGCATGGTTTATGAAAATGCAGAGAAGTCTGAAAGATTTTTGAGGTTAAGTTAGCTGAATAAGTATTCTGATGGTACTATTAAGATCGTGAGAAAAGGTCATGAAAGTAAAAACGCTATTGATGACAAAGCTACAGGACACGACAGTTTAAGTCCGAGAGAGAGGTACTTACTGATAAGTTCTCTTGAGCAAGTTGATGAAACATTGCAGTATTGGAATGCGCTTAGGAGGTGTGAGACGAACCTGGGCTTCAGAAGATCCAAATTTACAATGTCTCGTGCTTGAATCCAAAGGAGGAGAATCTTGGGTTTAAGTTGTATTCAATTGTTTCTCTTAGTAAATTTGTCTTTATTTCTTTGTAGGTATAAATAGCTTTTCCATTGTAATTAGTTAGTAGTTGAGCTCATTTGTAATCCTCTTGGAATTTGAATACAATTACTTTTGGCAAGATTCTCTATAGTATTTGTAACAACCCACAATTAATACAAACATATATTATATAATAACCACAATTGATAACCAAACGTTATTTTGTTTACAAAATATTGGCTAACAAAAACTTTATCTAATACACTTATATGCATCTAAACATTATCTTTTCAAACTTTTCCCTTGCCTTTGTCTTGGGATGAATGATGACCTGTGAAACAGATTAGTCCAACAGTGGTGCCTTAGACCAAAAAGGTCTAGTGAGTGTACAAAACTCATACAAACAACTAACATTCCAAATAAGAAGTTGCAAATAGACTTTTACAGATATATGCATTTTAACTATTGTTTAATACAATAGCTCGCAGTTACACCGCCATTACCATTCTCTCGCGGTAACACCGCCATTACCATTTCCTCGTGAGTGGAATTACATTTTCATATAATCTTGACCGGACAAGCAATCCGGTCAATTTCAACCGTATTTGTAATTCGAAAAACTACCGTACTTGTAATCCAGACAACAGCCGGACTTGTAATCCGGACAACAACTGGACTTGTAATCCGGACAACTGCCGGATAAGGAATCTGGTCAACTTTCTTAAGCGATTTAGATTTTAAATCAATTAACCCTTGACCGGTTTAGTAGGTAAACCAGTTAGCACTTGACCGGTTTAGGGTATATCCGGACGTGCCTTGGCCGGTTTAGGTTATATCCGGACGTCTCTTGGCTGGTTTAAGGTATATTTGGACCTCTCTTGTCCGGTTTAAGCTATATCCGGACATCTCTTGTGCGGTTTAAGGTATAACCGGATAATATGTAATGCAATTCATAATTTAGCAAGTTCTAAATGCAACTGACTTGTATACAAACGATTAATACTCAAAGCATATTACAATCACCTTAAAACCGAAATCCTAGTTTTGAATCCTCTTCCTCTTCAGCCGATAAAGGTCATATGGAAAGAAGATTTCTCCAGAAAATTGAGAGAGTGTCCAACCTTCTTCTTTTTAACCTCACTTACTATAAATAGTAAGTGGAATTCTTCATAGGGCGGTGCAAGATGGACGACTTCCCTCTTTCTATCCCCTCCCCCTCATTTAATTATATTAATAACATCCTAATATATACCCTTCATTATTCAAACAAAAGAATCCAAAATATAATAACCCGAATATTACAATATTCCCTCATTAAAGAGAATTATGTCCCGGAATTCCATTAAGTAAACAAGTAGGGATATTTCAATCTCATTTCTGACTTTGATTCCCAAGTGGCGTCTGGTTCTTTGTGATAACGGCACTGAACCTTTACTAACCGAATCTCTTTATTTCGTAATTTCTTCACCTGGAAGTCAGTAATGAGTTCAGGGATTTCTTCAAAACATAATCTTTCATCAATCTTAATTTCAGGTAAAGGTACTGCTACATCTGGGATTATTAGACACTTCCCTTAATAGGACACATGGAAGGTATCATGAATTCCACTTAGCTCCAAAGGAAGTTCTAGCTTGTAGGCCACTTCCCCAACCTTTCCAATAATAGGGAATGGTCCAATATATCTCAATCTTAACTTGCCCTTTTTACCAAAACGTACCATTTCTTTCCAAGGTGAAACCTTTAACATCACTTTTCACCTATTTGGAACTCAATCGGCTTTCGACGTTTGTCTGCATAACTTCTTTGTCTATCTTGTGCCACCTTTATACGTTCCCTTATTAGGAAAATTTAGCTGTTGTTTGCTGAACTAGCTCAGGTCCAGCCAACTATTTTTTGCCTATTTCATTCCAACACAAAGGAGTTCGACATTTCCATCCATACAGAACCTCAAAATGTTCATCTTGAATACTTGAATGGTAGCTATTGTTGTAAGCAAATTCCACCAGGGCCAAATGACTATCCCATGATCCTCCAAATCAATAATACAAGCTCTCAACATATCTTCTAATGTTTGGATAGTTCATTCACTTTGTCCATCGGTTTGGGGGTGATAAGCTGTACTTAGCTTAATCTGTGAACCCGTCTCCCATTGAAAACTCTTCCAAACCCCAGAAGTAAATCGGTTATCTCTATCAGAAACAATTGATAGAAAAACACCATGATGTGTCACTATTTCATCAATATACAATTTTGCCAATCTCTCCATCGAATATGATTCTTTTGTCAGTAAGAAATGTGCAGACTTAGATAACCGATATACTATTACCCATATGGCATCACAACCTTTTGATGTTTTTGGCAGTTTGGTTATGAAATCCATATTAATGTGATCCCATTTCCAAACTGGAATTTCTAAGGATTGCAACTTACCATAAGGACGTTGGTGTTCTATCTTCACCTGGAGACATGTCAGACATTGTTCAACATGTTGCTTCGGATCCTGATACATTTTATTTGTATCTGGATGAATTGCAAAACGTGATTTGTGAGCCTCACTCAAGATACGTTTCCTGAGACCACCATAGCCTGGTACCCAAATTTTGTTCTGGAAATTCCAAAATTCTCTGCCTTCTTTCACAAATTCTTGTTTAATCTTATCCTCCTTCATCGCCTCATGTTGAAATTCTTGTAATTCTTCTTGAATACTTGGTAGTAACTTAACTCGTAGAGCTACAGCCTTGATAGTTCCACTTCTCTCTTGCCGGCTTAAAGCATCGGCCACTACATTTGCCTTTCCTAGATGATACAAAATTTCACAATCGTAATCACTAACCAATTCCAATCATCGCCTCTGACGCATATTTAGATCTTTTTGGTGGAACAGATGTTGAAACTCTTATGATCTGTGAAAATTTGACATTTTGTTCCGTATAGGTAGTGCCTCCATATCTTCAAAGCGAATACTACAGCTGCTAATTCCATATCATGCGTAGGATATTATCTTTCATTATCTTTTAACTTCCTTGAAATATATGCAATTACCTTTCCACGTTGCATCAGTTTACAACCCAAACCCATCTTTGACGCATCACTATAAACCACAAAATCATCCATCCCATCTGGCAAGGTTAGAATTTCTACACTACATAACTTATATTTTACCATCTGAAAGGCTTGAGCTTGTGCTTCATCCCACTCATATTTTAAATTCTTCTTTATCAGCTTTGTTAATGGAGTGGCTATGCGAGGGAAATCTTGTATAAACTTACGATAATACCCAACCAATCCAAGAAAACTTCTGATTTTAGTTGGGGTCTTTGGGGCTTCCCACTTTTCAATGGCTTATATCTTAGGAGGATCTACTTTAATGCCCTCTTTTGAAATAACATGTCCCAAAAACTGAACTTCCCGCAACCAAAATTCGCACTTCGACATCTTAGCATACAGTTTTTCTTGTTTCAGTAATTCCAAGAGTAATTTCAAATGATGAGCGTGCTCTTCTTTCGACCGATAATATATCAAAATATCGTTAATGAAGTCGATCACAAATTTATCAAGATAGGGATGACATACCCTATTCATCGGATCCATAAAGGCTGTAGGCACATTTGTGAGTCCAAATGGCATAACCAAAAATTCATAATGACCATAACGTGTACGGAATGCCGTTTTTGACATATCTTCATTCTGAATCTTCAACTGATGATAACCTGATCGTAAATCAATTTTCGAAAAATAAGTAGCCCCGACCAATTGATCAAATAAATCATCAATTCTTGGAAGAGGATACTTATTTTTTATTGTTAATTTATTCAGCTCTCGATAGTCAATGCACATTCTCATTGACCCATCCTTCTTTTTCACAAAATAGCACTAGCGCAGCCCATGGAGAAGTATTTGGTCGGATAAAACCATTATATAACAATTCTTTCAATTGTGACATTAACTCCTTTAATTAAGAAGGAGCTAATCTATATGTTGCACGTGTGCTGCTCCAGGAAGTAATTCAATCTGAAATTCTATCGTTCGATCTGGAGGTAGACTTTTCAAGTGTTCTGGAAATACTTCAGGAAATTCTCTCACGACTGGGATATCCTCCATCTTTTCCTTTTCTTTCTTCATGTCAATGGCATAAGCAAGAAAACTAACACATCCCTTCTGTACATACTTTCGAGCCTTTAAAACCAAGATAAAGCTGGAGTAACGATCCCGTCGGTCCCCGTAAATTACAACTTTTCCTTTTTCCGGTAAGTCTACATGGATCATCTTTTCATTGCAAATTATGTTAGCTTGATTTTTAGCTAACCAATTCATGCCTATAATTATATCAAACTCCCTTAAAGGCAAAGGAAACAATTGTATTGGTACCTCATACCGTTCTATATTTATAGAATATTCATCTATCGTTTCATTAACCAATACTTCACTATCATTTGCTGTTTTCACAATTAAATTCTCATTAAATCCTTAGATTCTAAATGTGCACAGTTAACAAATGATGGTGATACGAAAGAACGATTTTCTCCAGAGTCAAATAAAACTTTGGCACATACTCAATTAACAAGAAATGTACCTGTCACCACTTCAGGATGTTCTTCCGCCTTACCTCTCGTCATCTGAAAGGCTCTTCCTTTAGCATTTGACTCCCCATGTCTTATCTCTCCTCGACCATTTGGATTAATATGATTTACTACTGACCCACGTCCAATTGAAATATAACCAGATCCTCTGCCCCCCGAGTATCCAGATCTCCGACCTCCCGCAAAACCAGACCTCGTCCTTTAGCTTGCGGACAATCAGTGTTTACATGTTGAAAGGAGTTACAAGTAAACCATCTTCGCATTATACGGCAGTCTTGAGCTATATGTCTTGATTCCTGGCATTTAAAACACACTCGTGACTTGGTATTGCAATTTCCTTGATGTATCTTGTGACATTGTGTACATGCTTTATCAGCAAATCTTGGAACTGGCTGATTCAAATTTTCCATAAACCTTGGTCTACGAAAATCAGTCATTGTAGTTTCCCCTATTCTTTTATCCCCAACCCTTTCTTGTGGTTGATGATTGATGTCCTGTTCCAATATCTCGGCAGCATAAACCGCCGCTTGAAATGTTGTTGGATTTCTGGATATCACATATTTTCGGAGATTAGACTCCAAACCCCAAACGTAGTTTCTTACTTTACTGTTTTCAGATATGATGTAGGCTTCAGCGAATCGAGATTGTCCTATAAAAACTTCTGTATACTGACGAACTGACATGTTTCTTTGTTCCAGACGAAGGAAGTCATCTTCTAATTTTCTTACTGCCGCTTCAGGACAATATTGCATCTTGAATTTTATCACAAATTCTTCCCATAACATTATTTTCAGAATATTTGGATCTTTAACTTGACAAAACTTCCCACAAGTATAAAGCACTGGGACATCAAACGGGATACATCTAACATAACTTTATCATCCTCTACACTTTTACTGATCTGCAGGCTTAGTTCAATTTGTTTAAGCCAACACATAGCTTTGACAGGATCACGTTCCCCAGAAAATTTTGGAGGTTTTCTAGCAAGAAACATTTTAATATCCCCTCATTTATGAACTGAGGATGAAGTAAGGGGTAAAGATATATCTGTTGCCGGTGTACTAGCTCCGGCTTCTTCCTGATGGTCAGGATCCCTTACTATTTCTGGATTATTTTGTGTCGTAAACAAATTCACCAAACTTTCTTGGAATTTTCCCAACTCAGCTGCCAACATTACCTGAGTAATAAAACCGGGATCAGGAACATTATGTCCACCCGTTGCTCTTCCTCTTCCATGACCAGACATTGAACTTTCTTGTGCCGAAAATTCTTGTTCCATACGAGTTTCTTATCTAGTATTTCTTTCTCTTTCTCGACCCCTACTTCGACTTCGTGTTTCTATAGTCATTATTTTTTCTGGGTCTTCTTCTTGGGTTAAATTTCTTCTTCCACGACCTCTTCCATAACCGGTAGAGGTTCTTTTTGAACGGTTAGGGTTATCTGCCATTTACAGTTTTCAAATTTCTTAAACGTCTCTTTCTGTCACAATAAACATATATGAATATGCATATAATCAAAGCATGATGACACATTTATCCTCATATCTATCCATAGTTCATGATTACATCAGTCATATGTAATCTAACTTTCTCATAATAGGTTTAGCTATAACATATTCCCAAGTTCATAGTCCCAGTGAAACCTATTATCATAATTTCCACACCTCCAGTTTAAGTCTAAGTATCGCCAAATACCCATATCCCATAAACTAAGGTTCTGATACCAACTATAACAACCCACAGTTAATAGAAACATATATTATATAATAACCACAACTGAAAACCAAACGTTACAATGTTTACAAAACATAGGCTAACAAAAACTTTATTTAATACACTTATATGCATCTAAACATTATCTTTTCAAACTTTTCCCTTGCCTTTGTCTTGGGATGAATGATGACCTACGAAACAAATTAGTCCAACAGTGGTGCGTTAGACCAAAAGGGTCTTGTGAGTGTACAAAACTCATACAAACAACTTACATTCCAAATTGGAAATTTCAAACAGACTTATACAGATATATGCATTTTATCTATTATTTCATACAGTAGCTCGCAGTTACACTGCCATTACCATCTCTCGCGGTTACACTGCCATTACCATTTCATCGGGGTTACACCGCCATTACCATTCTCTCACGGTTACACCACCATTACCATTTCCTTGCGGTTACACCGCCATTACCATTCTCTCGCGGTTACACCGCCATTACCATTCTCTCGCGGTTACACCGCCATTACCATTCTCTTGCGATTACACCGCTATTAACATTACCTCATGAGTGGAATTACATTTTGATATAATCCTGACCGAACATACAATCCGGTCAACTTCAACCGTATTTGTAATCCGGACAAGTACTGGACTTGTAATCCGGACAACAGCCAAACTTGTAATCCGGACAACAGCCGGACTTGTAATCCAGACAACTGCCGGATAAGGAATCCTTGACCGGTTTAATAGATAAACCGGATAGCACTTGATCGGTTTAGGGTATATCCGGACATCTCTTGGGCACTTTAGGTTATATCCGGACGTCTCTTGGCCGGTTTAAGGTATATTCGGACATCTCTTGTCTGGTTTAAGGTATAACCGGATAATATGTAATGCAATTCATAATTTAGCAAGTTCTAAAAGCAACTGACTTGTATACAAACGATTAATAGTCAAAGCATATTACACTCACCTTAAAACTGAAATGCTAGTTTTGAATCCTCTTACTCTTCAGCTGATAAAGGTCACATGAAAAGAAGATTTCTCTAGAAAATTGAGAGAGTGTCCAACCTTCTTCTTTTTAACCTCACTTACTATAAATAGTAAGTGGAATTCTTCATAGGGCGGTGCAAGAGGGCCGACTTCCCTCTTTCTATCCCCTCCCCCTCATTTAACTATATTAATAAAATCCAAATATATATCCTTCATTATTCAAACAAAAGAATCCAAAATATAATAACCCGAATATTACAGTATTCATAATTTTGTTCTTGATTGTTTGATTATTTGATTGAATATTTGGGATTCACACTTCAGATTTTTTTAACCTGAAGAGGATACCTCCTTTTATACAACTATGTAAAACAAAATCTCCTAAATTATAGGCTTTAAACTCTGACTTATTGTTCAACATCCTCAGCCTTCACGTTCCTTTGAATGTGGAACGACTTATGTGTACATGGCAGATTCTGATTAGAGTTTCAGAGATAAGTATGAACCGTTTGTGCGCGCACCAAGGGAGTAGGAGACTCAAAGGCTTTGCATGTACTGTGTAGAGGCTCTGTGTCTGAAGTGTAGCACTGCATCAAGTACTTAGGTTTTTCGATACTTAAGTCTTGAGCTTCCTCTGGGTTGAGCACAAGCTTTGTATGTAAGACACTTAGCTCTTTGAATAAGAGCTCTGTCTCTTAGTACCTTCTACATAAGAGCTTTGGTCCATACTGCTTCAATCGACCAAGTCTGAAATGTCTAGAGTAAGAGACTTATTACTCACACTTTTACAAATGAGGTTCTAACAGTGTCTCCCTAAGTGTAAATATGACAGACTCTTACTTGAATGAAAAACAAATCTGATCGAAGTTAGAGGCCATAGAGGACCTCTGTTTTTACATTCACTATCGAAATGTTTTACAATACGTAGGAATTGGAAATTATGTGAATCAAAAGGAAAAAAATATAGTAGTTACTTACAAAGATAGAGGCCTAGAGATGTTGAAGTTTCATGAACCTCCTAAGAAGTTCACGAAACTCAAGTACATTGTCTATGGATCACACTAGATTATTGGCCCTCTTCTTTGCTCCCAGGGATGTATCTCTACTTATTTAAAGATTGTGCTTGATGAAGCGCATAGTAGAGTTGGATTTGAAGAACTGGTCTTCACGAAGGAACACTTTTTCACCTTGTTCATTTTTGAAGACCACCACGTGTTATGGTTCCATAAACACTGTCCAGGAAGGGATGTGCTTGATGCCTTCAAGATTTTCATTTGGCACGGTGACACTCAGCTTTTCAATCCCCATGTCCAGAGCCAATCAAAAGTCTATATTGCCCTTTAAGTCCAGCAAGTCCATCATCGTCTATCTTATGGTAGAGTTACCAAGGGTATACTTCATTCCCTTGTCATTCTTGTGGTCGGTGAAGAAGTATAGAGTAAGAAGGTCCCAAGTGTTAAGATTTATCATATCGCAATCTGTGAAGATGCAGATCTGCCCCTAAGACCGTTCCACCATGTATTCATGGAAGATGATCTGGTTGTGAGCAAAACTCCTCTTCTTGATGTCATGCACCTCCTTGATCCCATCTAAAAAATAAACAACATATATGGACTGTGTGTACTGATGAAGGAACCTTTGCCTTATGTTCTCTTGCAGCATTGCGTGAAAGTTGATATTCATTGCCGGAGTTTCATCCCCCTGGTTGTATTAAAACTGGTAGATCACTTCACTATCCGCCTTGTCCCTGAAAGTCTTCTCTCTTGGGATGGGCCTCCTCATTGCATCCATTTGGTCCTTGATCTCTTGAACGCGATCATAGGATGGTTTGGAGCTCCAAGGCCTGTTGCTGCTTGCATGCTCATGACTTTCTACGACTGGACGAGCTATATTCAGAGGTGGTGTGACAACTCTGGTTCCTTGAACGGGAACCTTGGCTCTGTATGTCTAGCAGTGTGGTAGAGGTACGACGACTGTAACCCTAGGAGTAAGTGGTATAGACATTGGAGGGGATTTTTTTGCTCTTTGTGGCACCCCCTCTGGTTCTATGACGTTTACCACTACCTCCTCTTCCTCCGTCCTTGCAGGTTGGGCCGTTTCCATAAAGCAGGAGAGGAGGATGACGATGAATGACTTGATAAAGATACGTATATGGATAAGAGTTGTATAGCATTCTCTCCACCAAATGCAGGCTTTGTATGCATGATCACCTCTAGCGCTGCTACCTTGGGCTCCTCCATTGCTCCAGCCTCTTGCTCTTGCTGCCCCCTATAGTTATATTCTACTCGGTCGATGCTGGGGCTTGTGATGGAACCTAGGCAGAGGGGACAGCGGTTGATGCTTGTTTTGTTGGCTGCTTCTCCCCTTCTTGGTGACTTTGAGGACCAGACTGGTCTGGGTCCTTATTGTCGTCAAGCCTCATCTTCTTTGACGACTACCCACATGTAGAGGAGGGCTTTGTGGTCTTACTCTTCTTCTTCTTGGTCTATGTAGGAGCCATCGCCTTTACCTTGCAGTCTAAAAGCTCCACTATATTAGTAGCCGCTTGGGTGGCTTTATTGATCTCCATGTTTGCTCAAAATTTGAATGTTGCTAGCGAGCATCGCATTTCTGTAGCTGCTTGCATAGCTGTGTTGTTGAAGTCAGACATGAAGTCAGCCACTTTTTGTAACAGATGATCACCTAGATCCCGCATTTTTGTCTTTGTGATGAAGTCTGCAGGGACAGTCAGATGGACGAGCACTGTTTCTTTTTGTTGCGCCTTGGTGAATGACCCTTTGAAGGGTTTCTGTATTATTCTCCATCAATTCCATAATTTGTTCGAGGCGAGAAGCATTTGTCAAGGACTCAACTTTCAATATTGCTATTGATGATCGAACTTCATCCAGAGCAGGTGCAGAGGTTGATGGTTTTGGTCCCAGCCGGGTCTACAAGTGTTTTAGACGAACAATTTATAAAAGAGGGGATGAATACAAACAGAGAAAACTTTCATATTTGAAAATATATATTGATAAAAAAAGATCAATACAAATTTTTGCAGATTGTATGCGGAAATAGACAAGGTAAAGATAACCTATCTCAAACAATCTAAGTTTACACAGATACTTACAAAATAGAAAAGATTTGCTAAAAGATAAAGACAGAAAGAAATTCTTCTTGGGTAAGAACATTTTAGAATACTTGAGAGGGATTCTAACTTGCTTGAAGATAAGTGTAAGTGTTCTTTTAGATGTGTGCATATATGTGTGTGTTCTCTGCATGGAGACATCACTCATCTATTTATACCCATTGCATTAAATGCAATTCAGAAGGGTTTGAACATGCGTCAAGCTTTTAGAGGAAATCTTATCCTTTGCTATAGTGAATAGTACAATTCCTTTTTCATGAATAGACATCCTTTCATGGAGTTGGTAGGAACTAGAGTCGACTAGTCGGCTCGGTACAATACAATACACTAGAAAGAGTATGGGTTTGTCCTTTGTGTGTGGAAGGACAAGACAAAAACAATCTTGCACAACAAGCTTTATTTGATCACTGAATGCTGGAATACTACTGAAGGTTTCTTCAACATTTGTTGAGGCTTGGGCAGTCTTCACACATATATTGACCAGGTTGTACTCACTGAAAACCACTTTAGATCATGAATGTGCCAGTAACCGATCTTCAGTTTTAGTCTTCGACTTTCAATAAAGGTTTTTTGGTGTGAGTTTTGTACTCTTGAAGTATCGCTGTCGCTGTAGGATTTACAATACACGTTTCAACGATCATTGAACAGACTCAATGATGATCGTTGGAACTGAAAGAACAAAAACATAATACTTTGAAAGGTAAAAAGGATTATCATCAAGTCAATGAGAGAAAGGATCAACAATCTCCCTCTATTTGAGGATAACAAATCAACATAAAGAAAGTTGTCTTAACAAATAATAGTAAGGAAAAGTTATATATAAAGTACATGTCCCTTTTAACTATTTTGTGATCTTTTTCACTGAGTTAATTTTTAGTTTATAAGTTTTCTTAAGTTACAAGTTTAAGAAAAAGTATAAGAAGGGAAACTGAAACTAAAAGCATGTTCACTGACTAGAATTTGTAAGTGACTGTAAGAGAATATTGGAACTCATTGACATATGTCCCTTATACTCTTCTAAGGGATCTTTTTAAGTGAAGCTGATGAAATACTGATATTCATTCAAAGGAAAAATTACAAGTGTTTCAGTCAGTATATTTCTAGACTTACAAAATATAAGTTGTACACTGAAAGTAAAGACATAGATACAAAAGACATATGATGAAAGACAAAGTTACAAGACAAAATATCATAACTAATCTAGGTTCTTCAGATTGATGTAGCCAAGTACTTTTTCTCCAAGCTCCTTTCGACGTAGAAATTCTCTTCTGATTTTGCGGTCTATCATTTCATCATATACATCATCATCCAACCAATATCTGATTTACGCGAGATGTTCCATTGGACAAAGATATAGCACAGACACTCTATGGAAGCTGTGTTCGCCTTAATAGTCAAGGAAAATAAATCCTAACTCAAGCTTGAGGTGCACAGTGTTGGGTATGTAAGGATCCTTCGCTGGCAAGGAGAGGTTCAACGTTGAGATGTCTTGCTTCTTCGAATCCTTCAGGACTTGGTATAAGGAAAACTTTGTTTCATGTTCATTCCTCAGGGTTGGTCCGTCATTAGGACTTAAAGGTCTTATTCTTCTTCCACCTTTCTTCAATGTTGGCTTTGTAGGTACAGCGACGTATTTTGACATCTTCTTGATCAGCTTGCTAATGATGTCTTCAATAATCAGCTTGTGCTTTGACTTTGAGCGGTAAATGGATTGGCGGATCTCCAACCATTCACTGTAGACATACTGACCTAGGTAGGAAGGATACTCGGTGACAGCATCAAGATTGTCTCTGGTGAAGAGCATTGAGACTAGGACTCCACCATCTTTAATCTGTCCACTGATTGTGACGTTTGAAATAGGGTGAGGATTGATTCTCTTGTTCAGACGTTCTTCGCTGCATTTTTTGTCTCGGTCGACCAGCTTCATCGCCTTTTCATGCCCATTGTTGATCCTAGATATCTCAATATAACACAAAGATTTATGTTATCAAACCTAAATATATCGTATGAATAAAGAATAATGAAGAACAGTTTATAAAATATTCAGGAGAATATGAAGCTTCAAAGGATTTCACTATAATAACTTTAACGAAAGGGAATGAATAATTTACAAGACATATGATAGCTATTTATACTAGCAATCTAGTATAAGAGATAACAATCTAGTGAAAAGATATCTATGAGGTATTCTAGGAAAACATATCTATGAGATATTCTAGGAAAAGATATCTATCTAGAAATTAGGACTTATCTCTAACTACCTTGCGTAACCGAATTCCAACTGTCGATGAGTCATCTCCTGCTGTCTTCAAGGTAGTATGTTCAACCAGGAGTCTTTACGTTTCTGCTTTACTTGGATATCTCTAATTGAACTCTTGTTGAATCTGCTAAGTGCTAATAACCAGAGGGGTAATGGAGATGCTTTGTTCATCACACCTATGGACCATTCATCGCATCTCCGGTTCTCCTTGAGCTCTTAGGTCTTTTCCAACTCTTCTTCCATCGATCCTCTAGACTTCAATACTTGTACATTTTTCATTACTTTACAATAAGATTTATGGGGTCTAACCTCAGCTTATGCAATAGAAAGTAACTTAACCATGGCCTTAACAACATTCGCCTTCTTTTTAGACATCTTCTTCGGAAGAACTTTGGCAGCAAGAGACTTGGCCAGCTTTAAGCTATCCTTAATTTGCTGTCGTTGAAGTCTGAGTTCTTCCTCTTCCTTGAGTGCCTCGAGTCTTTTAGTTGTAGATAGGAAGCCAAACTCACCAAAAATAGAGCTACGAAGAGGGATTTTTACTCTAGTTTGGTCGAGTGACTCCTTTAGTTGAGACATCTGCTTGTTGGTGGGAATGTTGGAGGTTGTGTTTTAAGGTACCCATTCATCTTGCCGACCGCAGGTAGTAGAGAGGATGGAAAAGAGTTGAAAAAAATAAGCAACGGTGGCAAACCTGGAGGACTCGGTACTTAGGGCTCAAGAGGTTTGAAGAGTACCTTGAGGTTTCCTTCTTCAACAACACCTTTGTCTTTCGACTTGGTGTTTTGGTTCTTCTCCGAGGTCTCTTTCTCTTTATCCCTCTAGGATGCAGAATCCTTGAGAGAAGCTCTTTTTGTGGCACTGGCAGCTTTCTTGTACTGAATGGTGAAGTCGTCATCATCGTCATCTTCATCATCATCGTCATCTTCATCATCATCGTCATCTTCATCATCATCGTCGTCTTCATCATCATTGTCACCAAGGTCCTTTCCAGCATCATGAAGGTTGGGAGAATCATCTTCTTCTTCATCATCCTCTTCATCATCATCTTCCTTATCACTAGCATCACCTGTAGATGTGATAGTGTTGGGTTTTTGTCATGAGCTTCAGCACCAGCTCTGACGGTTTCATTAACAACCTCAACTTCAGGAGCTTCATGGGAAGTTGGATTTTCATCAACAACCTCAACTTCATTAGTTTTGGCTCTAGAAGCTTCAACTTCAGTTTGAGATGTTGGGATAGCAGCAGTAGCATCAGCATCAACATTCAACTCTGTCTCCCCCTCTTTGATATTAGGATAATATTCAAAGAAGTTGTCAAGAGTTCTTGTCTGAATGTCCACCGTCTCTTCGAGCTTGGTTAGCGCTCTGGCTTGAAGAAGAGTAGATTCAAGAGTCTGATCTAGTTGTTCGCGATCCTCTACTGTGAAGGAAGGTGCAGGTGCTGGTACTTGTTGGATACTTGCTAGTATCTACTACATCAGCTCAGTATGCTTTTCAAGATGGCATACTGAGGCGGTTGGGATTGGAGCCACACGTACGACAGTGATGGTTGAAATCACTGAAGGGATTGGAAGAGATGAAGCTAGTGGTACCTCGGGGGTAAGGCGAGTTTCAATAGATGTAAACCTTTTAAGAGGTAACAGCCAGAGACGTGTGTATCCCCTTTTTGGCTTTCTTGGCCCTCGATGGAGAACCAAGAGTGGGTTGAGAAGAGGGACATTTGGAAGAAAGGGAGGTGGTGATTGGGATAGACTTTGGGGGGTTTTCCCTAGTCTTGACCACTTGAGAAGGAGAAGAAGGAAGTACAAGCACATATGGAGAAAATGAAGAAATAGGTTGCACAATATCAAAAGGTGCAATATCTTCATTTCTCAGCTTATAATCCACAATCCTGGATCCAAGCTTACAGATAGGAAGATTACCTTCTATGGAGTACTTGTTGCCAAAGATTTTGACAAACACCATGGAGAGAAACCTGGTGTAGGGTACTACCTTCTCCCTCTTGCACTTGTTCAGCTTCAGCACCAGGTCATCGAAGATCACAACCGCAAAGTTGATCGGGCGCTGGCGGATGACAGAAACACCAATGTTGAGAGTGACCCTGGAGGCTTGATCTTGGCCGCCACTGTTGCCTCCCATACACTAAATGAAATGGGAAAACAAGTACTGCCACACCGCAGACATGCGGTTCTTCTCAATCTTCGACAATGACTTGTGGAGTTTGCTGGAGTTCTTCTACATTGGCCAGGCGTAGCCAATATCATCAAGGCAGGCAATGATGATTTCAGTAGAATGATCACTGATAAAGGAACCCTTGGGAAAGTGAATAGCGTGCCTTAGCGTTGTAACGCCAAAGCTGACGGTCATGCGGTTGAAGGTGAAGGAGATTTTCTCCACCTAGTGACCGTGCTTGTCAGTGTCTTGAACTACTTCAGTAGTTAGCCAGGACTGTTGAAGGGCTTCTTTCACTATGACAGGTTCATGGGTGACAGCGTAGGAAATGGGAGAGTTCTTGAGGAAGGTAGTTGTTTCCTCGTAGTAGGATTTGTTTGCGAAAATGTCGAACAAGGCCACATGATTGTTTGCCTTGAAGGATACGTCTTCGATGGAAAAGTTCAAGTTTTTGGCAGCCATTTTTTGTTATAGGTAAGAAATAAGAAATAACAGGTTTGTTAGTAGTCCAAGATAATGATGTGAGCTTTTAAGTTTTAGAACAATAAAACTTCTTTTGAAAAATCCACAAAAAAATTAGGGTTTTTTAAGTAGAATAAGTGTTTTGAAACTTTAGATTATAAACAAGTAGAAGATTGTGTTAATAATCTTTATGTTTGTAGTTTAAGAGATCAATTTCTTAAATAGACAAACAACAGTTTCATAAAAGAAGAAGAACAGATCAAGAATAAAAGAAAGAGTATCAATCTTAAGAGATTTTGGAGAAAAAGCTCGAAGGGTTTTTGAGCGTTCTTAGTTCTTGCTTGCAAATCTGTTTTGGCAGAGGTTTTGAAAGCGTAAGAAAAAAATGAGAGAAGAAGTCTCATTTTTATAGGTAGGAGGAGAGAGAAATAGAATTAGAAGAGAGAAAAATATGACTGTTGAGGATGTGCAGTGCTGAAAAAGTTGCACGTTCTCATCCACGAATGGATGGAATTTTGAGGAGTCGCGTGTGTCAAAACGGTATGCACATCTCAAAACAAAATCGTATTGGTAAAATAAGGTGTTGTCATAAAAACGATTCATTTTTATTTCTTTTAAAAGAAAAAGGTTTTAAGAAATTCAAGAGCCACTTTCTTAAGAACATGAAAGGGTTTTGAAAACGTTCAGTGATAAGAAGAATCACTGAATGAAAAAACCTTTTAAAACATTTGATCACTGAAGAAGAAATGTTTAAATATATATATATATATATATATATCGTAGGATGATATATTTCCATAAAAGATTTAGTGATAAGAGAAACACTGAATCTATCTTTTAAAAACTTTTGAATCACTGAATGAACAAAGATTTAGCGAACATTTTGATTTTAAGATAAGATAAGTATATTAGAGAGGTATGGTTACTTAAAAATGTTCAGTGATAGAAAGAATCACTAAAACAAACTTATAAAACGTTTTGATTACTGAAGAAGAAAAGCTTTAGTGATAGTTTTAAGCTTTAAAGAGGAAGAGCGAGTACACATACCTTAGAGAGAAAAGATATATTTACTCAAGAGTTCCGTGATAGAATGAGAGCACTGAATCATTTCACTTACTGATTGATGCGTATAGTCGAAGGAAATTAATCTTCAGCGTTTAGCATTCTAAGTTCGTTGATCAAGATGTTAAATATTACCATTCATAAAATGTGAAGTTGGTAATCAGTGGGAATAAAGTGAAGTTCAATATTACCATTCATAACATGATCTCTGATAAAATGATAACGGATCTTAATATGTTTGGTCTTGGAATGAAGAACAAGGTTGTTTGCAATTGCAATAGCACTAGTTGTTGGTCCCAAAAGGGTCTACAAGAATACTAAACAGTTTGTAGAAGGGGGGATGAATACAAACACAATTTTCAAATTTAAAATATATATTGATAGAGAAGATCAATACAGATTTTACAAGATTGTTTGCGGAAAGATAAGGTA
>NW_020200666.1:49720-76721 GCF_001531365.2 Cynara cardunculus var. scolymus | reverse complement strand
TTCAGCGATCACTGAACATGCTCAGTGTATTGATCACTGGAACTGAAAGTACAGAAACATAAAATACATCGAAAGGAAAAAGGGATTATCATCAAATCACTAAGAGAGAGGATCAACACTAGTGCTATCACAATAGATAGAAATCTTTGAAAACTGAAGATCGCAGTTGTTGAGCTAGTTTTTCAGCCAAAGGACTTGGGCGCAACAACTTCTAGCGGCAATATATTCAGCTTCATTGGTCGATGTGGACACTGAGTTTTGCTATTTTACTTGTCTAGCTCACCGACTTTCCACCTAGAAGCTGACAGCCTCTAGTGGTGCTTTTCCTTTCAATTTTCCAACTTGCAAAATTATCCGAGTAACATATTAGGTCAAAACCTGAACCCTTAGAATATCAGAGACCCAAATTAGGAGTTCCCTTTAGGTATCTGGAAATGAGTTTTACAACAATCAAATGGGATTCCTTAGGTTCAAATTGATATCGTGCACATAAACAAGTAGAATACATGATATCTGGTTGACTAGCTGTAAGATACTAGTACGGAGCCGAGCATTCCTCTATAAACGATTACGTTTACATGATTTCCATTTGGATACTTGTCGTGAGAAAGAGGAGGAGCCATAGGAATTTTCATAGATGAGCTGTTAGAGAGACCAAACTTTTCCAGCATATCACGGACATGCTTACTCTGGCTGATAAAGATACCCTTATCGGATTGCTTGATCTGGAGACCTAAAAAGAAGATTGTTCTCCCATCATAGTCATATGATATTCTTTCTTCATGCGATCAGCAAAACAAAAACATAAAGAGGGATTAGTGGAACCAAAAATAATATCATTGATCGATGATATATTTGGACTAGAATAATAAGGTCTGGTCAATCTTTCCATGGACGAATTTCTCAGAGATGAGAAACAAGTTAGGGTATCATACCGGTCATGGGGAGCCTTCTTTAACCCATAAAGAGCTTTATCGAAACGATAGACATGGTTTGGATACTTAGGGTCAAGAAACCCTGGAGGTTGTTCAACATAAACTTCCTCTTGGAGTTTTCCATTTAGGAATGCACTGTCTACATCCATTTGGTAGACTTTGAAGTCTCCATGGGCATCAAAGACTAGGAAGAGTCGAATGGTTCGAGACTAGCCACTGGTGCGAAGGTTTCGTCATAATCGATATCGTCTTCTTGTCTATAACCCTGAGCAACAAGTCGAACATTGTTACGGGTTACCACACCATGTTCATCTAACTTGTTGTCATAAAATCATTTAGTTCCTATCACAATTTTGTCAGATGGACATGAGACAAGGTACCAGACTTTGTTGCTATCAAACTCAATTAGCTCCTCTTGCATGACAATGACCCAACTAGGGTATGAGGTAGCATCATTGATTTTCTTGGGTTCAACTAAGGAAAGGAAGTTGACAAATAGATAGATATTACCTAGACCTCGAAAAGTTTGAATACCTGCACTTGGATCACTACGAATTTGATAAATACGATGGTCTTTTGTCCATCACTGAGTTGGTAGAGGATTATCATCTGAGCATTGATGTTCAAAAATAGAAGATGAGGCTTCAACTACAATTCTTCAGCAATAGGAACAATTGCTAAAGAAGCCTTAGGTTCAATGACTAATAGAGGTTCAGATGCTGAGGAACTTCATTCACTGATTGATCAGTGTTTGAAGTAGAAGGAGGAACGCAACTAATGGGTACTACAACGATCTCTGAAGAAGATTCACTTCAGCTATTAGCTACAACTGAAATGATAAGGGGATCATCATCAGCTTCTGGAGCTTCAGCATTGGGTGGATTACTGAAGAAAGATTCAGGTTGTCCAACATGAGAGAACATCCAGTTTTCTAATTCTTTGTCATCATTAATAATGGGTTTAGAATTAGCTGATTGATATTCGTCAAAGGTGACATGAATAGTTTCTTCTATTATCTGTCGGTGTTTGTTGAATACTTTTGTTGATCACAGATCTCTCAATAACACTAATAATCTAGTTAATAATAACCAAATTATAGTGATTTGATGAACAAAGTGATGAACACTCAAGAAGAAATTATGAACAATTATAAACAATCTTGAGCGTCAAAGCTTTCACTTTATTAATCAGAAAAACGTAAAAGCGACGTAGATTACAATAGGCCTAATCACCTATTTATACTAATAAGAAGATAACTGTCTAATGCGACTTTTTAGCTAATCTTTTAATAACAGATAACGATTATCTAAACTATGGATAAACTTTAGTAATTAAGATAAACTTGAAATCTAGTTGTTGACTTGTCATCTCCAGCTGTCATTCATGGTATGATGGATCATCCTTATCTTTAAGTCTTCATCGCATGCTTCTGGATGAATTGCTGGATAATACACTAAGTGTAGTTGACCAGAAGTTCAATGAAGATGCTCTTTCCATCGCATCCTTGGTCGTCCATCAGTCCTCTGGTTGTGCTCCAGACTTAGTCAATTCTGCCTTGATGTCTTCATCAGTCTTCTGGTTCTTCATCACTTATTGTTTTTCATTACTTTTTCACTTTATGAATTATGGGGTTTAACAAATTTGAAGGATTTGGATACTGAAGAGTATTCAAGAAAGATTCCTTCATCAGCTTTGGGATCGAACTTTCCCAGTTGATTACAGTTGTTGAGAATGTAACATGTACAACTAAAGATGTGTAGAAAGCTGAGAGATGGCTTTCTGCTATGGAAGAGTTCGTAAGCTTTCTTCTTGAACCTCTTAACGATCACCACCGGTTTTGAGTGAAACAAGCGTTGTTGACATCTTCAGCCCAGAAATGAGTCGGAAGATGAGATTCGTTGAGCATTGATCAAACAACCTCAATGATTGTTAGATTTCTCCTTTCCACGACCCCATTTTGCTGAGGAGTTCTCACGGAAGAGAAGTTGTGAGAGATTCCCTTGTTCTCAAAGAAGTTATCCATAGTATTGTTTTTAATTCAATTCCATGGTCACTTCTTATAGATCGTACTTTAATATTATTAAGTACTTCTATCTTTTTGATGAACGATATAATTTCTTATGGTTCTTCACTTTTGGATCTGAGAAAGAAGACCCAAGTGTACCTGGAGTAATCATCAACAATGACGAGTGTATACTTCTTTCCAGCAATGGATTGCATGTTCACTGAACCAAAGAGATCCATGTGCAATAGCTGATGTGGAGATGTCACTGAAGAGATTTTCTTGGACTTGAAACTAGCTCTTGTTTGTATTCCTTTTTCACATGTTGAGCAAAGAGATTCCTTTGCAAAGGTGTGTTGAGGAAGACCATTGACAAGATCAATTCTAGACAAATCGCTGAGTATCTTAAAGTTATGATGAAAAAGCGTTTATGCCACAGCTAGTTGATATATGACGAAGCTTTAGAGAGAAAACAACTATTCTCAGTGAGAGGAAAATCCATGTGGATGATGTAGACATTCTCTAGACGAGAACCGGTTAGAGCAACCTTATCATCTTTGTCAAATACGTATCATGAATTCTTAGAGAACTTCACTATGAAATATTTATCACACAGTTGACTGATGCTGAGAAGATTGTGCTTCAATCCTTCCACATATGCGACATGCCTGAATGTGGTTGCACCATTGGTTAATATACCAAAACCTTTGGTATATCCTTTTTCGTTTCCTCCACAGATCACGGAAGGGCCTCTTTCATCCTTGTAGTCGATGAGCAGGAATTCGTCTCCAATCATATGTATTGAGCATCCACTATTGAGATACCAAATACCTTTGACTTCCTACACAGGGGAATAGTTTAAAATTCTTTGGTACCTATTACATTTGGGTTCAGCAATGTTAGATGCAACATCCACAGAAACTGAAGATTTAGTGTCAGTAGAAGGCTTCAGAGAATAGGAAGAAGAGGCTTCAGTGGAATTAGGAACAACCTCTGACGCTAATGGAAGAGAGTCAGTGGGTGTCTTCACTGAGCTTGACGAATAGGCTTTAGCGGTAAGAGGAACAACAACACCTGACGCTGAAGACTTAGTGTCATTAGTTGTCTTCACTAAGCCTGAAGAGGAGGCTCCAATGGACTCCCTTCTCATTTGTTCTAGGAGAAACTTTTGAGGATTTGGAGTCCTTAGGTGAAACATTCGCCTTGGGCTTAGACTTAGATTTCTGAGAAGATTCAGATATCTTGATCCCTGAGGAAGAAGAAGGTGCACAAGCTGAAGGAAAAGATTTAAATCTTTATGACTTGTTAGCCTTCTTTGAAAGAGGTGTTGTGACAATGGACTTACCTTTGTCTTTGCAACCTAAACTCGAAGGAGTTCCTTTAAGATGACTCTTAGTAAGAGAAGACTGAGAGGAAGAAGTGTCAGGAATAGAAGAGACGAAGGTACCAAACTTGAGCATGGACCTGTCTGTGACACTACATTTTTGATCATAGGAAAAGCCTAGACCAGTCTTTATCTTGGCAGGGATCTGAGCGTTAATGATCTTAGAGGCTTTGACAGAGGCTTTGCACCATCCTTCAATGTTAGCCTTTTTGGCATTGAGTTCAGCAAATGCTTGCTCACGCTCAACAACATCTTGTTCACGTATAATAGCGATGGTCTGGTTTACAATGACCTGATCTTTAAGATCTTCTTTGATCTTAGTCAATTATTTGATCTTGGAATGACAAATCTTCAACTGTTCTTGTAAAGGTCAACTTTCAACGTATCTAACGTTGATAGCCTAGAAGAAGAAGAAGAAGAAGAAGAAGAAGAAGAAGAGAGTTCATTCTGAAGACATACCAGAGTACAAGAGGATGATGAGGGATCATGAGAGGTTAATGTATCAAAAGTTTCTTCCTTGACATCCTTGGCCATTAAGCAAAGATAGGTCTTGTCTTCCTCATCAGATGAATCAGCCTAGTCATGCTCTTCAGCGACAAGACCTTTGGTCTTTCGCTGGTAACTCTTCATCTTCTTATATTTCTCTTTCATAATCTTCATAGATCAAAGATAGCGGAGAGCTTTTCATGTTTCTGGAATCCTTGATTAGATTCTTCCTCAGTTGTCAAGACTGCTCGTGATTGAGCATTATCCCATATAAGGAGGTAAGAGAGAGGGAGGACATGTCATTAGATATCTTGAGACACATAGAATATGTATCCTAGGATTCTAGTAAACATTCCAAAAACTATGTCAAAGTTTCAGAATTGGAATATTCTCTGCCAACTGTCCTCAATCAGTTAGAAAACAATTAAACCTTTGATGTACTTCAGACAACGTTTCAGTCTTTCCACATAGAAAGCTTTCATATTGTCTTACTAAGTTTATCTTTCTTGATTCTTGTACCTGAGAGGTACCTTTATATTGAACACAGAGAGTGTCCCACATGGTTTTTGAGGTCCTAAGCTTCATCACGGCGTGATAGACCTCATCAGGAAGAGACATATCTATTATAGATCTCCTACGAGTATCTATATATATCTTCTTCTTGTATTCTTCACACCACTGATGAGGGAGCTTAGTAATTTGTCGTTCAGGAATCGTGGTAGTTGTAGTTGTTTCAAGAACAGCCGGAGATATAGCATATGGAACATAAGGTCCATTTTCTATATAATGTGGAATTTAAGGATCCACACCTTCCAAGAAGAGAGACATTTGATTCTTCCAGAGACTGAAGTTGTTTCTAATAAACCGGGGAGGTTTGGCAAGGGAGCCATTGTCGTGAAAGTTTATGCTTGTGTTTTGCAAAGCCATTTGAAGAGCAATAAAATTATCTAGAAATAGAGATAATAAAATTCTAAAAAGCAGCTAAACAATAAGAAAATAAAACTATGCTCTGATACCACTTGTTGGTCCCAGTAAGGTCTACAAGAGTTTTTGACGAACAGTTTATAGAAGGGGGGATGAATACGAACAGAGAAAACTTTCGTATTTAAAAATATATATTGATAAAGAAACATCAATATAGATTTTTGTATATTGAAAAGATTTAAAACAATGTAAGTTTACACAGATATACTTAGCAAAATAGAAAAGATTTGCTGTAAGATAAAAACAAAAAGAAGTTCTTCTTGGGTAAGAACGATTTAGAATACTTGAGAGGGATTCTAAAGTTCGTATATTGAAAGAAGTTCTTCTTGTATATTGAAAATATTTAAAACAATGTATGTTATTGTTAACCGAATGTGTAGTCCGGCCAAGACTTGATCGAAGATGAAATCCGGCCATGTTATTATGTTGACCGGATTGTTGAGAGTTGACCGAATATGTACTTTGGCTAAAAATATTTTGATTACCAGTTATGTTAATGAGTATTTTATTCACAAGTGGATTATGTTAATGACATATCATTCTTTTATAATGATAAAAGAAAAATACTCAATATTTGTGTTGGAACTGTTTTTGGATAAAACATAGATGATGTTCCATCAGGACGTTTGTGACTTCGATCTGTCCTGATTGGGAATAATCTTTAAATTTTGATGAGAAAATACAGGTGGCATATCAAGGAGATGTTTACTTTGGGATAAGGGTGGCATATCAAGGAGAGGTGTACTTTGGGATAAGGGTGGCATAGAGGTGTACTTTGGGATAAGGGTGGCATATCAAGGAGACGTGTACCTTTGGATATAAGGGTGGCATATGTGTGTGTGTGTGTTAGACCCCATATGGTGAAACTGTAAGTAAGAAGCCTCTTACTCTAGTCCATAGGACTTAGTCTTTAGAAGCAGTCTGGACTAAGAGCTCTCATGCAGAAGTCAAGACCCAGAGCTCTTACTCAAAGAGTCAAGGATCTTACATACAGAGCCCGCGCTCAATCTCCATGGACGATCAAGCCTTAAGCGCCAAAAAGCTTAAGCGCTTGATGCAAAGCTAAACTCTAGACACAGAGCCTCTGCATACACAGAACCTCTGCATACACAGAGCCTCTGCATACACAGAACCTCTGCATACACAGAACCTCTGCATAGTGCATGCAGAGCTTCAAAAAGATTCAAATCGATCACACATGAAAGTCAAAGTCCGTTCAATCCGATCAAGAAGTCAAGGTCAAAGTACGATAAAAAACCTGTTCAAATAGTCAAAAATTCGATCACTCAAATCACATACAAGATCAATTAAATCGCTCAATACTACACTTAAAACGCTCAGGTTACAACCGGACTTCAAATAAATCGCACAATTTAGAAGATAAATTGCACAAAACACAAATGACTTACCAAACGGATTAACTTAAATCGCTCACTAAATCGAACTAGAATCCAACGATTTACCTTTAATCCGATTAAGACTTACTCGGTTAACCTATTCCGCACAAAATCAATTCACAAGAAAAATCACAAGTCTTAAATCGAACAAGCTATAAACGATATACACTTAAATCGATTAAGAGTTATCCGGATTAGTATTCAAGCAAAAACACAATTTTAGCACTTTTTCACCAAAAAATTGGATCAAAACATGAAAAAATATGAATTTTTGAAGAACACCAGCAGATTTTGTAAACTCAAAATTCGATCAAAACTGATTCAACACTTGTTTAAACTCAAAAACAATGCGATTCAAAGTTATTCTATATGAAATTGCGAATTAAGTAGTATAGATTTTATCAATTAATAGTCAAAATCCAAGCGATTTAAGCCAAATTTTTTATTCTGGACCGAATAACTTGATGAACAGACGAAAAACAACAAGAACACCATTCGATTAATCCACTATAATTCATGCAAAATCTTGATAAAATTGTTTAATCCTCTAATCAAATTGCTGCAGCCGGCTCTGATAGTAATTGAAAAGCCCAAAATCATACAAATCTGATTATGATCTTGAAGAATTAGAAATAAGATGAAGATTAGAGAGAATATGATCACCAAAATCTCTTGTAGATTTCTTGAGAGAATTTACAGCACTAATCAATGATTACAAAATTGTTAATGACAATTACAAAGCTAATGACTATTTATACTAAGGAAAAGCATTAAACCTATCTATTACAGAATTTTAGAGGAACCGGTAGATCTCCTCGCTGTCTGGCTTGTCCTTAATTGGTTTATCAAGGGGTGTTGGCTTGAACATGGCATCCATACTTTCCTCGATCCTTTGGATATGGTCAGAAGGATGCTTCCATTTTGGCCTGCTGGTTGTGCCTTCTAAATCTGCTCTGTTTGGCTTAACAGGTACCCACTGCCTCATAGCAGGAGTGACAACTTGGTCCCTTGAGCAGGGACCCTAGCTTTATGTGTTTGTGGTTGTGGTGGAGGGGCATCAACAGTAACGCCTTCTAGAGGGACGGAAACTGGAATGCACATGAGTGAAGGATCAGCGACATTCATAGCTACCACCTCTTCTTCTTGTTCTTGTGCTGGAGCATCTGTGTCCATGGCGTATTTGGTTGATGAGGACAGAACTAGGTTAGAATCAGACGAGTCATAGACAGATAAGATATATATGACCTCTGTGTTCTTTTGTAGCCCAACTGGCTTTGCCTGTGTAGCCATGGGCATTTTCCCTTTGCAAAGCGCCAGCATTGCTTGACGTGGTTGGCTCTGTGCCCTCTGCCTTGAATGATCTTGAGCTGGTTGGCGTGGGGCATAGGACGTTGGTGTAGAGGGGGCAACCATATATTGAATAGTTGTGGGATAGTTCTCCCTCTCTTGATGATTTTGAGGGTCAGACTGGTCTGGGTCCTCATCAACGTCAAGTCGTCTCCTCTTCGATGGCTCAGCACAAGGAGATGGATCCATTCGTCGCTTTGGCCTCTGGTCCTCTGCTTGAGGCATGGACTTGATCCTCTCCTTAATAACTTTGTGGATATCTTCGATTGCATTGCCAACCTTTTGAATTTCATTGTTCGAGCGTTAATTGAACTTGGCCAGAGAAACTTTGATGGCCTCCGCTGCTTCTGTGGCTTTGCTATTGAAGTCTGAAGTGAAGTCCGCCACCTTCTGTAGAAGTCTGTCACCCAGAGCATTCATTGCGCTCTGTGTGACATAATCCACATGCACATTCAGAGGAATAATCTCCTATGCGTCGTGGGAAGTTGACGCTTCACCCCTCTGTAAAGATGCTATGACCTTTTGCAAGGTCTCTCCATTACGTGCCGTCAATTCCATTAAGGTTTTGAGACGAGAAGCATTTGTCAAAGACTCAGCTCTCAATACTGCCAAGGATGCTCGTATCTTATCCAGAGCAGGTGCAGAAGAAGACGGCTCTGTACGGGCCATGATGAGTTTTAGCTCTTCCAAGGAGCACCGCATAGAGGTGAAAAAGGAATGGAACTCCTCCCTTGTGACATATGCAGGTGGTGTAACCTCTGGCTCAACACATGGGCCAGATTGAGTTCCTGTTCCAGGGATGCCTTCATTCACGACTTGATTGATGTTGGTTGGGGAAGGAGTTCCAGAGGATCCTTGTGGTTCAGAGCCAGCCAGAGGACTCTCCATGAGTGGACTAAGAGACTGGTCGAGAGTCTCCAAGCCTTGTGCACCTATTCTTTGCTCTGAACAAGGTTGGGAGTCTACACGTGCAGAAGAAACAAATTCCTTTGTATGGGAAAGTGGCGTGATATGGGGAGACATATCACTTATATTTTCAAAGGTTGCACCATTTTGAGAGGGTGTTCATTGTGGTGAGGCTTCCCTTTGGCTGATATAACCAGAGGCAGATGCGACCTCTGGTTGGATAGGCTGGCTTGGGATCAAGGTGTGCACTTCTGTTTCAATGACCTCCGGGTCTCAACCACCGGAGTCAGATGATTCATTTGCACTGGGAGTTGGGGTGGTAAAACAAGTGTGCCTTTTTAGCCTAGGCTGCTCTGGCTCGCCCTAAGGCAGAGCAGCTTCTGCACCAACTCCATCTTCTTCCTCTTCTTTCTTTTCTTCCTCCTTGCTCTCACTTTCTTCTTCCTCCATAATCTCCTCCTCTTCTTCCTCACTCTCTTCTTCCACTTCCTCACTCTCCTCACTTGTATAAGACCTGGAAGCGTCGTCGAAGTGCTCTTGGTCATCCCCTTGGTTAGGACTAGAGGATTTGGCTAAGTTTTGAAGAGCTTCTTTCTCTGCTCTGAGTCTGGCCTCTTCCCTCAGATGAGCGATCTCTACTTGTCAAGCTTTTTCTGCTCTCTCCTCTTCTGCTCGTACACGAGCAATCTTAGCCAATCTCTCTTGCTCTGCTCGCTCTGCTTCTTCCTTTTTGTTTCTCTCCCTCTCTAATTTCTTTTTCCTCGCCTCCTCTTGTTTTCTTTGTTTCTCTCTCTCTTGCTCTGCTCTTACCTTCTCTTCTTCTGCTCTCACCGGCTCTCCCTCTGCTTGAGGCCTTAATGTGTTCTCAGTTCTCTCATCTTCATCGGCTATTCCTATGCGTACTGGGATTCAAGACACTGGTTCTAGTGTCTCGCGTGTACCTCTGTACGCTCTCCTGATCTTCTTTGTCTTCATACAGCCCATGAGCCTCTTTGGGATTGGCCTCTCTGCTGCATATCCCACTTTGTTAACTGTAGGTCGGTATTGAGTGAGCATGTTCACCATGTGAGTAGGTAGACGACCCACATCAATATTGTTGTTGTCGAGAGCAGGTCTTAGGAGAAGACCCAAGAACCGTGGAAATAGCAGAGTTGGCAACTGTCTCCCTTTGGCCACCTCTTGACATTTCTTGGCCACTACAGCCTTGAACTCTGTGTAGAGTATCAAGGAGTAGTCCAGAGATAGGTTGAAGAAGATGTCATATACGAATTGAAAAACATTCATTGAGCACATGTCGAGGCTCCCAATCTTCCCTGTTAGTGATTTGTTGACCAATGTGAACAATGCATTCCACATTGGTCGTAGTTATTGACGGCGGTATTGTGACGGGTAATGGATTGCCTTGTTGTACCCCAAAAATTTCAAAAATGCCACTATCTCGTCCCCAGATGGGAGCGGGGCATACTCAGAAAGCCCTAGGTCGGTTTTCGTTGAAATTTCAAGAACCCGTGAAAACATGGACCTTGAAATACGAACAGTAACAAATTCATTTGAAGAGGAGACATAGAAATCTCCAACCATTCCTCTTTAAGATTCGGTTACGGCACAAGATTGCCAGTATTCTTGGATATACCTTTCAGGTACAAGGTCATCCGTATTTGTCAAAGTAGGGTTTAGGAAGTGATTTTGGAGGATGTTGATGATGGGATGGAGGTGGAGGGCATGGTTATTAGGTTTGATTGGAAGAGGAACCAGGTTTTGACTGGTGTCCTCAACGGTTTTGTGGGTTGTGGTGTGTGTTTGGGAGTTTCTTGACTCGGAGGATGACATGGTTGTAGGTTTTTGGGGAAAAAGAATGGTTTAAAGAAAGTTAGGGTTTCAAGAAACAATTTTTGATTCTAATCAGGGGTTTGAGGAAAGGGTTTATGGAACTTACTTGACAGACGGGATGAACTTTTGATGACTGAATGGAGTTCCGAACACTGGTTTGAGAGCTTTGAAGGTGTAACAATGGCGAAAGGAAGCTTGAAGATGACAGATTCTTTGTAATTTCTTTGAAAGCATAGATAGTAATTTGGGGGTAAAAAATTGTTTAAATAGAAAAATTAAAAAGCACTTGAGTATTTAGCGCACCAAACGTTAGGTTAAACTGGAACGGTTTTTACACAGCCTGTGGGGGCGCTCCACGTGGACTGCCAGCTGCAAGTGGTGCCTCCCATGTTTGAAAAATTAAGCTCACAGGCCGTGACACGTAGCTTAAATGACAGTTAATAAAATATATATAAAAATTTAAGAACCGTATGCCTTATTAATAAAATAATATATTTTAATTGTTAGAGTGAAATAGATGTTTTGTAAAGAACCAAAGTACTATATACAGAGACAGACAACATACCTTAGGATCTCATACAGAGACTCATGATTGGACTATACATGTCCTATTATAGAAAACTTGCTATGTTTAGAGGCAGAGACTCTGTATAGTACATACAGATACTCTGTCTTATAATCATAAAGGGTTTTGAAGCAGAGGCTCTGTATAGTACATACAGAGGCTCTATGTGTCATGATTTGGTGCTCCCCCTTAACTTGAGCTCTTTTTATCTGCTCCCCCTTGAACTATGCTTGGATCATATGTGATAAATATTGCACATGCATAAGAAACAAGGTACAGAGGCTCTGTATTTACTATACAGAGGCTCTGTATCACAAGACTAGGACTTGAGCAAGAGACTCTGCATGTACTATGCAGAGGCTCTGTCTCATGGATCCATACAATAAACACAAAATAGAAGTATGTTCTCATATTCAATTCAGACACAAGTTCTGTCTCTAGATCAGACAACTTCTTTGAAGTTTCCAAAAATTTACCTTCTAATTCCTTCTTCATCTTTTCAAACACTTTTCTTTCTTTCTCAAACTTCTTTCTTTCTTCATATGAACTTCCCTAATCATTCTCCGAAGCAATGTCAAGCCATTTCTTTTTCTGAGTAAGCTCTTTAGCAATTGCAACATTTTTCTTGATAGTGCTTCTCTTCTCAAGAACAAACAATCTTTTCTCTTCATCTAGGGCTTTCTGCTTTTGTTCAACCTCTTTCTTTTCTTTATAAACCTTGGCTCATTCCAAGATGATAAGTTGTTCAAAATATGAAATTTGATTCAAAAGTAATTTAGCATTCAGCTCAAGAGAATTAATCTTATTTTCATAAGATTCACGTTCAGTAYAAAATCTTTTCTCAATTTCTATAATCTTTTTCTTCTCTTTCTCCAAAAGTTTCCTTTCAACATTCAAATCCTTTTCCGCTTTAAAAAACTTTTCTTTCTCTAAGTTCAGAAGTTTTCATAGCTCAATCAAGTCACTTTCAGATTTATGAGATTTATCAGTTAAGTCCATTTTATCTGTATTAATTTTCTCAAAACAACCCTTTACTTTTTTGCAAATCTTGAAGTTTGTTGAATAACTTCTTATTCGCATCAGTCCAAATCTGCAATTCTTCTTCACATTCTTTCCTTACTTTGTCCAGAGTTCTCTCAAACTCACTAGCCTTATCAGATAAAACCTTTTCAGAATTTTCTCTTAATATTTTATTTTCACTTTGAAGCTCTTTAATAAACTCTTTATCAGCACAATTTTATCGAACATATTAAAATACTTTTCTTTATGATTCTCAATGTTCTTTTCCAGCTTTGAAATTCTATCTTTCAGCTCTCTATTCTCCGTCTCTAGAATATCTGCCATTAAGAAAAAAATTAAGATTGATTTAGGATCTATGCAGTCCAAGAAATTGATTAAAACAATACACTCTAAAAATTCACACAAATCCTGGAAATCCTATCTAATAAAAATAATGATGAACAAGACTTAATATTCAAAAAGATAATGAACAAAGAACATAGAAAAGTCTCTTAGCAATGATAGGCTAGGTTCAACAAATTATGTATTGAAAAAGTGTCTAAAACACTCAAGACAAAATCTAAGATACTCAAGACAAGATTCCTAATCCACTCACCTCACAAAATAAATCACTCCATCTATATTCTCAAAGTTGCTCAAAACAGCTCCTAATCAGGTCAAGAGAAATTTTTAAACCGCTCACCAAATTCTCTAAGTAGCTCAATGCAAAGAACACTACCCTGTCTAAATCGCTCACTTAACACTCACTCTTACTAGCTCAACACAGACTGCTCAAACTCTAAAACACTCAATGCATGAAACTTAATATGCTCAAAACTGTTTTAAACCGGTCAAGGCTACCTCTTAATCGCTCAACTCTCAAACTAATCCGCTCACTATACAGCTCTTGTCCGCTCAAAACTTTGTTCAAGTAAACAGCTCAAAGTCTCAAGATAAAATGCTCAACTCAAAAGTTCAATCCGGCCAAGACTGTTTCTAAATCGGACAAGGCAACTTCTAAATCGCACAAGCCATGAACTTAAATCGCTCACAGGTAAGTCTTAATCCGCTCACAACTGGAGTCTAAATCGCCCAGAACAAAGAACTAAAATGCTCAATCTAAGTATTAAATCGCTCATACTATGTTGTATATCGCTCAAGACTAACTGTAAATCGCTCACAACTTGATTTAAATTGCTCAAGTTGTGCATAAACCCAGTCAAATCCGCTCACGGGGTGTGTGATGACCAACTAAATCACTCAAGGTAGAAAAACACTAAGTATAAATCGCACAAGCCATGTACCTAAACCGCTCACCTAAAGATCTAAATCGTACATCACAAGAACTAGTCTGCTCAAAGTCCGGTCAAGATCGCACACCCAATAAAGAAAATCGCTCACAGTCCGCTCACAGCCTAGGCGATATCGCTCACATCCTTTGCTTAAATCACTCACCACTCTTGTTTAAATCGGACAAGCTATTTCCTTATCCGCTCAAGCATCGCTCAATATCATCTCAAGAAGTAGGCTAAATCGCTCATATCTCTCAATGTAAATTGCTCACTCAAAATGCTCACTGCATTAAACAAGTAAATCGCTTAAAGTTGTGTTCAAGTCTGCTCAAAACATGAAACTAATCGTTCAAACTTAAATCTTCACACAGCCTAGATCGCTTACTAGATAAACCGCTCAAACTCACTCTATAAATCGCTCAAAATGCAGCTCAACAATTAGCTTATAAACTGCTTAACAAACAGCTTTAAACCGTTTAAAACACAACCTTAGTTCGCTCAAAGCAATATTAAATCGTTCAAAGCAATGGTCTTAATCGCTTTTCATAATCCGGTCAATTCCATTCAAAAAAGATGTACGGATTGCTCATTGAATGAATCTAAATCACTCACTGAAATATGGAAGAGTCAACACAACTTACAAACACAAAAAGTACAAAATTTTATACAAAATTTGGATCAAACTCTACTTTTTTGATGAGTTTTCACATGAACACAAAGAACATTAAAACTTCATAAACTCTTCAAATCTTTACTTTCAAAGACCAAATCATGTAATTGAAAGAATAAGATTGATTCATGATTTAAAAATGTATACAATGAACACAATTTTAACAATCAAACGTCCACAAATGAGAGATTTGAGTAAAAATTTATGAAGATTAAGATGAACATTCAAGAACTTTTATGAACATCAAATAACAAAAAGATGAAATTTTCAGAAAATTGTGCAATTTGAGATGATTTCTTCAATTAGATTTCCTGCAAACGTGCTTTGATACCAATTGTTAGGTCACTTATTGATCAATCTTCATGTAAATCCTCTATTAACAATGGCAGATCTAATAATTCTTCAATAACAATATGAGATGAAGAAGAGAGAAAAAGTCAATACTTCAAATATGGTCAAACTTCACAATAGGTATATTGAATCTAACAAATGAGCTCTTACCAATATTACAAAGACCTCACCCTATTTATAGGGTCAAACAAAACACAAATGGTCAAAGTCAAACTTCTCTAAAGAAAAGTCAAACACGACGACTTTTCTACAATTATAGACAATTTTATCTTTCAAGACGAATATAATTTTACACTGAATTTCATTCCTAACATTCTCTCTGCTGCAAAAATTAAAGCAACATTTTTCTAATCCTAATTGTATTCTCTCTGGGTCGTCAAGGATAAATTCCAAGAAGACCCAGAAGAGAAGGAAAGCTCCTAAAGCTAAGTCTGACAAACCAGATCTTGAGTCTGGTAACTCAGGTGTAGAGACAAAACCTCTCCCCCAAACTAAAATTCGATCTTCTAACCCTAATCATCGAGGACCCATTATGAAATAGGTTCCTAAATCCCTATAATTTGTTTTGCAGAAGCCGCATGTGGACATTTGGTATCTCGACTCTGGATGCTCGATAGACATGACCGGCAATAAGAGGCTACTCTCCTCCTACAGAGAGAAGATTGGAGGTAGAGTAGCCTTTGGGGATAATATGCAAGGAGAGATAAATGGATATGGAGGTCTTCTTCAAGGTAAGGTTTCTATCTCTAAGGTTGCTTATGTCTCTGGGCTTAAACATAATATTTGAGCATAAGTCAACTATGTGATTCTGGCTATAATGTCAAGTTCCAAAAGGAAGCTTGTTCCATTATGTCAGAACAGGTCAGGACTTACTAAAAACGTAAGGGAAATCTTTACCTTATGAACTTCTCAGCAAGAGATAATTCAGAGACTCTTTGTCTCGTATCTCGTAAGTGTGAAGAAGCATGGCTCTGGCATCACAAGTTATATCATTTAAACTTCCAAAATATAGAGAAGCTTGTGAAAAATAATTTGGTTGACGGACTTCCTGTCATAAAGTTCGAAAAGGACCATCTCTGCCCTGCGTGTGAAATGGGAAAGCTCAAAAGTGCATCCCACCAAACCAAGACAGATGTGTCCTGTATCAGACCTCTACATATGCTTCATATGGATCTCTGTGGTCCAATCACTGTGTAGAGCTTGTCTGGTAAAAGGTATATTCTTGTACTAATTAATGAATATTCACGATATACTTGGATTGAGTTTGTAAGGAAGAAATCCGATGTCCCAGAGAGCTGGTGATTAAGCTAATGACCAGGATTCAAGTTCTTCTATAGAGCAAAATTTCAAAGGCTGAGGAGTGACAATGAAATTGAGTTTAAGAATGCAAAAATTGATGCATACTTAGACAAAAAGGGCATCTCTCAAGACTTCTCTACAGCAAGAACACCACAACAAAATGGTGTAGTAGAAAGAAAGAATCACACACTGGTTGAGTCTGCAAGGAAAATGCTAGCAAGCTCTGGTCTTCCAACCCATTTTTGGGCAGAAGCCGTTTCAACCGCTTGCTTTATTCAAAATAGAGCAACGATGGTAATGAGGCACTTGAAGACGCCTTATGAACTGATAAACCAAAGAAAGCCTAATGTTAAATTTTTACATGTCTTTGGTTGCAGATGCTTCATCCTAAATGACCGTGATCAACTTGGCAAGTTTGATAAGAAGGCTGATGAAGGTAAGTTTCTTGGCTACTCTACACAGGCCAAGGCTTATAGTGTCTTCAACCAACAAACTCATGACTTCATAGTACCTTAGCTCCGGACTCGAGCTTAACAAGTCGACTTCTAATTCTCAAATGAAGTCAAGGGAATTGGAACTCAAGCTCTTATTTGAAGACTTCTTTGGCGATGAGGACATCTCTGTACGTGCACCCAGAGATGAGTCTGCCCGTGTAAGTGAAGAACCACAATCTACAAGCACTCCAATTTCTGGTCCTTCACATACCTCTACTTCCTCTAGTGATCATACTAATCCACAACCAAAGCAGACAAGCTCTGGATCATGGCCCAGTCATACAGAAACAAAGTATAACACCTCCGTTTCTGAACCTGGTTCCTATGTACCATCATCCAAGGGGGAGCAAGCAGAACCCTCTTCGCCATCCATGAGTCAAGTGCCTAATATGTCTATGGAACATGATCAAATGACCCCTACCTCTGTATCTATCCCAACAACAAGATAGACAAAAGATCATCCTCTTCACCAGATAATTGGTGAACCTTCAAGCAGTGTGAAGACAAGGGCTACCACGACCAATGAATGTTTATTCGTAAACTTTCTAAGCATGGTAGAGCCTAAGAAAGTCCATAAAGCCCTACAAGACCCAAGTTGGGTTGATGCCATGCAAGAAGAGCTTCAACAATTTGAAAGAAACAAGGTATGGACTCTTGTGCTTTTACTTAAGGATAAAATTGCTATTGGGTGTAAATGGGTTTTTAGGAACAAGAAGGATGAGGATGGGATCGTTGTGAGAAATAAAGCAAGGCTCGTAGCAAAAGGCTATTGCCAAGAAGAAGGCATAGACTATGACAAGACCTTTGCGCTAGTAGCAAGGCTAGAAGTTATACGCTTATTCTTAGCCTTCTCTGCACATAAAAGATTCTGAGTCTAGCAAATGGACGTCAAGTTAACCTTTTTGAATGGTAAGCTGAAGGAGGAAGTCTACGTTCAACAACCTCCGGGGTTTGAAAGCTTCACACATCCAGATTATGTCTATTTATTGGACAAAGCTCTATGGACTTAAACAAGCGCCTCGAGCCTGGTATGAACGTCTTTCGTCTTTTCTGTTATTGAATGGTTTTGAAAAAGGTAAAATCGATACTACTTTGTTCATTAAGAGGCATAAAGATGAGATGCTTCTAGTACAGATTTATGTGGATGACATTATTTTTGGATCAACGAACCAGAGGCACTGCGATAAGTTATCTGCTTTGATGAAGAGCGAGATTGAAATAAGCATGATGGGAGAACTAACATTGTTCCTCGGCATGCAAGTAAAATAGAGGGAAGATGGTTTTTTTATTAGCCAAGCTAAGTATGTCTCTGACATATTAAAGAAATATCTACTCCACAACTCTTCCATAATGAGAACACCAATCGCAACGTGAACTAAGCTTGACACAGATCCATCAGGACTCTTTGATCTCACGGCCAGTCGACCAGACATTATGTTTTCTACATGTCTTTGTGCTAGATATCAAGCAAACCCTAAGGAATCTCATCTATCAGCTGTGAAAAGAATCTTTAGATACCTAAAAGGAACTCAATTTATGGGTGTGTGGTATCCAAAGTATTCTGGCTTTGATCTTATTGCCTATACAGATTCTGATCATGCAGGATGCAAACTTGATCGAAAGAGTACATCAAGGAGTTGTCAATTACTAGGAGACAAGCTTAAAAGCTGGACTTCAAAGAAGCAAACTGCGTATCTACCTCCATTGCTAAAGCAGAGTATGTAGCCGCAGCCAGCTGCTGTGCCCAAGTAATATGGATGAAAACTCAACTGAAACACTATGGCATTGACTTTGACAAGATTCCAATTCTGTGTGATTCAGAAAGTGCCATCGTGATCACAGCCAATCCCATGCAACATTCTAAAACAAAGCATATCGACGTACGCTACCATTTCATCAAAAACCATGTAGAGAAAGGTACGATTGAAATGTTTTTTGTAAGTACAGATCATGAACTTACTGACATATTTACAAAGGCTCTTGATGAAAAGAGATTCAACTTTTTGGTTAGCAAGTTGGGTATGCACAATCTTCACTAACAAAGACAGAGCCTCTGTATGTACTATACAGAGCCTCTGCATCCCTCCTGAGCATACTTCTGTATTTTTTTTAAGTTTTGTTCCATGAGACAAAGCCTCCGCATAGTACATGCAGAGCCTCTTGCTCAACTCTAAATAGTCTTGTAATATAGAGCCTCTGTATAGTACATACAGAGCCTCTGTACCTTGTTCACCATGCTTGTGCAGTGCTTATCATTTATGATCCAAGCATAATTCAAGGGGGAGCAAATCAAGCAGAGTTACAGTCAAGGGGGAACATTAGATCATGCATCATACAGAGCCTCTGTATGTACTATACAGAGCCTCTGTCACTACAAACTTTCATGATTATAGGACAGAGCCTCTTCCTCTAAACATAACAAATTTATTAGACAAAGCACATGTACAGTCCAACCATGAGCCTCTATATGAGATCCTAAGGTATGTTATCTTTCACTTAAGTACTACTCGGATTTCTTTCTCAAACTCTTTTAAACAATCCAAGCACAGTAACTTTGTAATAAAATACAAAGTTTATGTCTCTTGGTTGTTGTTTTATTCAAACTATAGTATGAATGCTCGCCAATTTCCTCTCAAAGTTTTTTAAATATTATTTTAAAAGGAAGGCGTATAGTTCTTATTTGTTAATATTTTATTAGATTGTCATTTACAAAAGCATCACCTCCTATTACTTTAATTTTTCAAATAAGGGAGGCACCATTTGCAGCTGGCAGACCATGTCGCAACTCCCTACAGGTGGTTGAAAAACCGATTCAGTTTTCTGATGCTTGGGGGGGCGTAACACTCAACTGCTCTATTCTTTCTATTTAAACAAATCTTTTCCCCCAATTTTTCTTTTACGCCTTCAAGTACTCTCAAGAACTATCATTGTCTTGAAGCTCTTGAACAGCCATTAACAATCTTTAAAAAGCTTTCTGGAACTATAATCTTTGGTGGGATCATCCAAAATCTTTCTCCAAGCAAGTACATCAAACCCTTCTCCAGGACTGTTAAAGAATCAAGAACTGATTCTTTCAAAAACCCTAGTTTTTCAAAAACCTTCAACAAACATGTAACTATGTTTTTCTCAAAATCAGGAAACTCTCAAACCCACACCACAACTCTCAAAACAGTGGAAGAAACCAGCCAAAATGTGGTTCCACTTCCACTAAACCAAACAACCATGCCCTTCAACTCTCCTTAGATAGTGTTGACCCAAAAGTTCATCCTGTCATCGACATCCTTCAACACCATTTCTTGAACCCTGCACTTACAACCACGGACGATCTTGTCCCTGAGCGTTTTATCCAAGAATTTTGGAAAACTAGTTCAGTAACCGAATCCCAACGAGGGATAGTTGGAGATTTCAATGTACCCTCTTCCAAGGAGTACATCACTGTCAGGATTTCAAGGTCCCTGTTTTCGCGTGTTCTACAAATTCCTACCAAGACGGACCTTGGGCTGAATGAATATACCCCTCTTTTATTTGGGGATGAAATAGTGTCTTTCTTGAAGTTCTTAGGGTACAACAAGGCAATTCAATACCCTTCTCAATACCGACGATAGTACCTGCCACCAATGTGGGACACAATGTTCATATTGGTGAATCGCTCTTCGACTGGGAAGATTGGAAGTTTGGACATGTGCTCAACTAACATTCTCCAAATCATGTACGGGATCTTCTTTGACCTCTCGTTGGATTACTCCTTGATCCTCTACACGGAGTTCAAGACTGCTGTTGCCAAGAAGTGCTAGAAGGTGGCTAAGAGAAAGGACTTGTCAGCGCTCATGTTTCCTCATTTTTTGTGTCTTCTTCTAAGACCCATCATTGACAAAAACGACATTGATGTAGCAAATCTACCTGTGCACAAGGTGAATGTGCTTACACAGTACAAACCAATTGTCAACAAAGAAGGCTATGCTACAGAGAGGCCTATCCCAATGAAATTGTTAGCATACATGAAGACGAGGGAAATGAGGAGAGCATACAGACGTGTACGCGAGGCACTAGAACTAGTGCCTCGAACCCCGACACGCATAGGGTCCAACCAAGAAGAAGAGGGAACAAAGGATAAACAAAGACCACAGGCAGAGGAGAATGAAATGAGATTAGAGAAGGAGAGAGAAAAAAGAGAAAGAGGGCAGAGGCAAGAAAGAAGATAGTTGAAAAAGAGAGGATGAGGAAGGAAGAGGAGGACAGAGCAGACAGAGCAAGACTTGAAGAAATTGCTCGTTTGAAAGTACAAGAAGAGTAGTAGAGAGAGCAAGACAAGAAGATATTTCTCGTCTAAACGAAGAAGAGAGAATCAGAGCAGAAGAAGAAGCCAATCGAGGCTTGGAGCTCTTCTCGAGCTCTGAAGAAGAAGATGACCAAGAACATTATGATGATGTTGCTGGGTCAAATACAACAAGTGAAGGGGACGATGCCCTTGATGATGATGTAGGCGTCACGGCTGAATTTGAAGAGAACTAAGAAGATGAAGAGGCAGGAGGTGCAGAAGCTGTTGTACCTCAAGGCGAACCAGAGCAGCCTAGGATGGTGAATAGGCACATTTATTTCCCTAGACCAACTCCCAGTGCTACCACATCATCTGACTCTAGTGGTCAAGACACAGAGATCATTGAAACAGAGGTGCACACCTCGATCCCTAACCTGCCAAACCAACCAGAGGTTGCATCTGCCTCTGGTCAAATAAGCCAAAGGGAAGCCACATGTTAGGGATCACCCAATAAAAGGGTGAAACCTTTGAAATGATAAGTGATATGTCTCCCCATATCACGCCACTCTCCCAACCAGAAGAATTTGTTTCCTCTACACCAGTAGTTTCCCCACCTTGTTCAGAGCAAGGTTTAGGTGCACAAGACTTGGAGATTCTCGACCAATATCCTAGTCCACTCTTGGAGGGTCCTATGGCTGGCTCTGAACTTGCCTTGGAACCTCTTCACGACAGAACAGCAGTAGTGACCTCTCCTCCAAGAGATCCACAAGGATTTGCTGGAAATCCTTCCTCGTCCAACATCCCACAAGTCAAGACAGAAGATGTCCTTGGAACGAGGACTCACTCTGGCCCATGTGTTGAGCCAGAGGTTACCCCTACAGCCTATGTCACAAGGGACGAGCCAGAGGGTTGAGTCTATGACAAATGCCTCTCGACTCGATCAACTTCAGGAATTGACGGCCAAAAAAAAAAGGCCCTACAAAAGGGTCCTTGCATACATTCAGAGGGATGAAGCTTCTACTTCATCACAAGACGCTCAAGCGCTCATTCCTCTGAATGTTCCTATTAATTATGTCACCCAATCAGATTTGAATGCTCTGGGTGACCGTCTCTTCCAGAAAGTGGCCAACTTCACGTCTGATTTCAACAGCAAGGATAAGGAGGCAGCAACAGAAATCCGTCGTTCTTTGGCAGGCTTCAACTACCGTATAAGCAAGGAAATCCTCAAAGTCTCGGAGGCATCCGAGGAGATTCTCAAATTGTTTGAAGCCAAGATCAAGGTGTTGGTCACGGTTCCAGCGTCTTCCTAAATCGAAACGTGGCGCTGGCTGCTACGCTATAAAGGAAATAAGGTTGCGCCTTCACCAAGGCAATTGCTTTTGGTGTAGTGGGTAAGCGCTTGATCCTAACAATTGGTATCAGAGCAGGTCACGGGTTCGAATCCCATTGTGTGCATAATATGCAAAGAGTGCATAATTATGAGAAAGGCATGATGCGCGGCCATTGACTTCTAACGAAGCTCTTATTAGTACCGGCAGATGCTGGGGGGATTGTTGGTCACGGTTCTAGCATCTTCCTAAATCGAAACGTGGCGCTGGTTGCTATGCTATAAAGGAAATAAGGTTGCGCCTTCACCAAGGCAATTGCTTTTGGTGTAGTGGGTAAGCGCTTGATCCTAACACAAGGCCATGCCTACAACAGACGAACAGAGGCCAAAGAGGAAAACAGAACCTACTGGATGTGCTGAGGCCTCGAAGGAGAGGAGGCTTGACGACGATGAGGACCCAGACATGTCATGCCCTCAAAGTCATCAAGAGGGGGAGAACCAGCCCACAGCCACTCCAAGTACCACTCCAAGGGTTGCCCCCTCTGCTTCTGCCCCCACTCCAACCAGCGCCAAAATCATCAAGGCAAAGATCATAAGATGCGCCAGCACATACAGAGGCACTAAGGAAAGCGAAGATGCCCGAGGCATATAGAGCAGATCCAGAAGAGCAGAAGAAAGATGAAGTTAATGTGATTCAACTCTTATCCGTATACATCTCTTCATCTGAATCAGAAGAGCCTCTGTCATCTTCCACAGAATATGCCATGGAGACTGCTGCTCCATCTACAAGAGGGCATGGAGAAGAAGAAGTGGTGGCAGTAAATGTAGCCGATTCTGCACTAACGGCTATTCCTACTGCTGTCCCACTTAAAGGAGTTATAATCGCAGCACCACCACCAAAAAGGAATACGCACAAAGCCAAGGTCCCTGCTCAAGGGCCAGAGTTGTCACACCTACTATGAAGCAGAGGGTTCCCATCAAACCAAGCAGACTAGATGCAGGTACAAGCAGCAGACCTCAGAGCTCCAAACGACCCTTTGATCGAGTTCAACAGATCAAAGATAGTATGGATGCAATGATGAAGCCTACACCCCATGACAAGCCAATCAAGGACAAGGCAAATAGTGAAGACCTCTATCAGTTCCTCTACAGCCTGCGGGATGAGACACTAGTCATCAAGATTGTAACAACCTACATCTTGGAATAACATGTATTATATAACACCACAACTGATAACCAAACGTTCTATTGTTTACAAAATATGGGCTATCAAAAACTTTGTTTACTACACTTATAAATATCTAAATATTATTGCTTAAACTTTCCCCTTGCCTTTGTCTTGTGATATATGATGACCTGCAAAATAGATTAGTTCAACAACTGAGCACAAAGACCCAAAAGGTCTAGTGAGTATACAAAATTCATACAAACAGCTCACTTTTCAAACTAATAGTTTAGAAACAGACCTGTTAAGTCACAAGCATTTTATCTATAATTATTATATATTTTCTCTCACGCGGTTACACCATCATTATATCTTTTTCTCTCGCGGTTACACCATCATTATACCTTTCTCGCGGTTACACCGCCATTACATCTCTCTCGCGGTTACACCGCCATTTGATCTCTCTCACGGTTACACCATCATTTATTACTATCAATCAAGTCTAAACCAGTAGAAGAATCAAACTAGATTCAGCCGGATATGAAATCCGGTCCATTCTTATCCGGAAATGTAATTCGGACAACCGTCCGGAGATGTAATCTGGACAACACTGTCCGGAGATCAAATTCGGACACCCCTTGTCCGTTTTAGGTTGAATCCGGACAACACTCGTCCAGTTTAAAATTGAACCCGGATAACAACAACATATATGAAATTTCAATATAAACCATTCTAACAAAATTAAATACATAAGATTCATAAAGCAAACTACACTCACTTTAAAACCGAAATTCCTAGTGTTGAATTCTCTTTTCTTCTTTTTCAGCCAATCTGGATTATGCAATAAGGAAACTTTTCCTATTATAAAGAGTGTAAAAACTTTTTCATCTATACATCATTTACTATATATATAGCAATTGGGAATCTTTGTAGGCGGTGCCTTCAGCCGACTCCCCCTCCCTTCAACAAGATTTTTATTAAAATGAACCCACTATACACACACCTCCACATTATATATATATATATATATATATATATGTGTGTGTGTGTGTGTGTGTATATATATATATATAAACACTCTCATTTTTAGAACAAAAATATTATACCAAATATTACAACATTCCCTCCTTTAAAGAATTTGGTCCCAGAATTCCATTTAAGCAAAAAGGTAGGGATATTTCATTCGCATTTCTGACTCTGATTCCCAAGTGGGGTCTGGTCCTTTGTGATAACGCCACTGAACCTTTACTAACCCAACCTCTTTATTCCGCAACTTCTTTATTTTGAAGTCAGTAATGAGTTCAGGGGTTTCTTCAAAGTACAATCTTTCGTCAACCTTAATTTCTAGTAGTGGTACTGCCATATCTGGGCTTATTAAACATTTCCTCAAATTAGACACGTGAAACGTATCATGAATTTCTCTTAACTTCAAAGGAAGTTCTAACTTGTATGCCACTTCTCCAACCTTGGCAATAATAGGGAATGGTCCAATATTTCTTGGACTCAACTTTCCCTTTTTACCAAAATGTATCATTCCTTTCCCAGGTGATACCTTTAACATCACTTTATCACCTTTTTGAAATTCAATCGGCTTTCAACGTTTATCTACATAACTTCTTTGTCTATCTTGTGCCACTTTCATTCGTTCCCGTATTAAGCCAATTTTATCTGCAGTTTGCTGAACTAATTCAGGTCCAGCCAACTGTTTTTTGGCCTATTTCATTCCAACACAAAGAAGTTCGACATTTTCGTCCATAAAGAACCTCGAAAGGTGCAGCTTGAATACTTGAATGATAACTATTATTGTACGTAAATTCCACCAGAGCCAAATGACTATCCCATGATCCTCCAAAATCAATTACACATGCTCTAAGCATATCTTCTAATGCTTGGATAGTTCATTCACTTTGCCCATCCGTTGAGGGTGATAAGTTGTACTTAGCTTAATCTGTGAACCCATCTCTCTTTGGAAGCTCTTCAAAACAGAGAAGTGAACCGACTATCTCTATCGGAAACAATTGATAGAGGAACACCATGACGTGTCACTACCTCATCAATGTATAATTATGCTAATATTTCCATTGGAATATGATTCTTTCATCTGTAAGAAATGTGCAGATTTGGATAACCGATCTACTATCACCCATATAGCATCATACCCTTTTGATGTTTTTGGTAGTTTGGTTATGAAATCCATAGTGATGTGATCCCACTTCCAATATGGAATTTCTATAGATTGCAACTTACCATAAGGACATTGGTGTTCTATCTTTACCTGGAGACATGTCAGGCATTGCTCAACATGCTTAGCTATATCCTACTTCATACCTGGCCACCAATAATGTTGCTTCAGATCCCGATACATTTTATTTGTACCTGGATGAATTGCAAAACGTGATTTGTGAGCCTCACTCAAGATACGTTTTCTGAGACCACCATAGTCTGGTACCCAAATTCTATTTTTAAAATTTCCAGAATTCTCTGTCATCTTTCACAAATTCAGATATCAATCCACCTAATCTTTCTTGTTTAACCTTATCCTCCTTCATTTCCTCGTGCTGAAATTCTTGCAACTTTTCCTGAATACTTGGTAGTAACTCAACTCATAAAGCTACAGCTTTGATAGTCCACTTTTCTCTTGTCGACTTAAAGCATCAACCACTACATTTGCCTTTCCTGAATGATACAAAATTTCACGATCATAATCATTAACCAATTCCAACCATCGTCTCTGACGCATATTCAGATCTTTCTGATGGAACAGATGTTGTAAGCTCTTATGATCTATGAAAATATGACATTTTGTTCCGTATAGATAGTGTCTCCATATCTTCAAAGTGAATACTACAGCTGCTAATTCCATATCATGAGTAGGATACTGTCTTTCATGATCTTTCAATTGCCTTGAAGCATAAGCAATTACCTTTCCATGTTGCATCAGTACACAACCTAAACCCATCTTTGACGAGTCACTAAATACCACAAAATCTTCCATTCCATCTGGCAAGGATAAAATTGGTGCACTGCAGAACTTATCCTTTAATATCTGAAAGGCTTGGGCTTGTGCTTCATCCCACTCATATTTCACTTTCTTCTTTGTCAGCTTTGTTAATGGAGTGGCTATTGTTAAACTCCACAATGCAAAATGTAAAAAGTAATGAAAAACAACAAGTGATGAAGAACCAGAAGACCGATGAAGACATCAAGGTAAAAACGAGTAAGTCTGGAATTCGACCATTGGATCGATGGACAGACTAACCAGAGGATCGATGGACAAGGTTCAACCATTGGACCGATGGAAGAGTTCAAC
>NW_020200666.1:47459-49595 GCF_001531365.2 Cynara cardunculus var. scolymus | reverse complement strand
TTAGAAGATTTTCTATCAGTTCATTCAAGCAGGCCATGAAGATTCAAAGATAAGGATGAATTCATCACATCGTTAATGACAGCTGGAATTAGAGTTTATCTTGATAATAATGCTTATCCATATAAAAGATAAATCTTATATGTTTATTAGAAGATTTGCTAGAAAGTAGCAATAGATGGTTATCTTCTACACAGCCGACTAGTATAAGTAGATGATTAGGTCTATTGTAAAATTAAGGTTTTTACTCTTTGTTTTACGTTTATGATCTAAAAAAGTAAAACCTTTGAAGCTCAAAATTGTTCTTAATCTTTCTTATTTTATTCTTGAGACTTCATAGCTTTCTTCATTAAAATCACTATAATTTGGTTATTCATAACTATATTATTAGTGTTATTGAGAGATCTGGGATCAACAATTGGTATCAAAGCCTATTGATTGATTATCCAATCAAAACGATCTTTTAAAATCTCTCAATATTTTAATCTTCTTTCTCATCAAAAATTCTTTCTTCTTCTTCAAAATCTCTAATGACCAACTGGAATTCCGCTTACGATGTTGGTTCCCTCACAAAGCCTCCAACTCTTCAACAAGAGGAATATCCTCAATGGAAGATCAGAATAGTAAATTTACTGGAGGGAATGGATAGGAATCTCCTGCGATCCATACAGGAGGGTCCCTACATTCCTCAAACTCTAGTTCCAAGAGTTCCAGGAACAAGCACCACAGATGAAATTCCAGCATATTACATGCCAAAGGATGAAAGAAATTGGGACGAAGATGATAAAGAAAGAGTTGAAACTGACAGAAAGGCCAAAAGATTGATAATCATGGCCCTACCCAATGAAATCTTTCAATCCCTCGATACATGCTCCACTGCGAAAGAACTTTGGGACGAATTGGCAAGTCAACTGGAAGGAGAAGCGAAGACGAAGAAAAATCGTAGAGCTCAATGTCTCAACGATTACACCAACTTCAAAGCCCTCCCTGATGAACCCATACAAAAGACTTATGATCGTTTCAACACATTGATAAATCAATGTCGTAGAAACGATATCATTAGAACCAAGGAAGAAAACAACGTTTTATTCCTAAAAAGTCTAGGCGATGAATGGACTCAGTTATCCATGTCTCTACAAGCAAACCAAGACTTAGATGGTTGGTCTCTTCATGACGTGTATGGAACTCTTGCAGCGCAAGAGAGCGACATAATGAAGAAAAAGGTATCCATTGGAGGACCTCTTGCTCTTGCTGCAGATAAAAAGGAAAAATCAAGGACTCCTACCAAAGAACACAAGAAGAAAGGCAAGAAAGCATTGCTGGTAGAATCAGAATCTAAAGAGAAAACTTCTGAATCAGATGATGAGATTAAAGCTTTCGCCAAATCATTGGCCTTCATTACAAAACAGTTCCAAAAGAAGTTCATCAGAAAACCCTACGAGCAAAAAGAGTTCAAAAGGAAAAAGTACCAGTCATCCTATGATAGAAAGCCATCCAAATTCTATCAAAGGGAAGAAAGAAGAGATGGAAGAGAAGAAAAGGAAAAGAGAAGAGAAGAGAGAAGAGAAGAAAGGAGAGAGGACAAGGAAGGAAAGAAAAATGACCTTCGATGCTTCAGATGCAGAAAACTTGGTCATTTTTCTAAAGAATGCAGAGGACGATTGATCAAGGACGCTGTTTACTATAAGAATAAATACAAGTATAATTCAAGAGAGCGAAGCTTGATGGCCGAAAAGGAAAACTGGGTGTCCGATTCTTCATCAGACGATGAAGATAAAGCACTCATTTGTCTAATGGCCACGTCCAATGCATAATCCGCATCCAACTCTGATGACCAGGTATGTGAGTCTTACTCAAATGAAACCAACTCTGTTCCATTTGAACTAGAGTTAAGGGTAATTCAGCTTTCAGAAGACTTCTTAAAACTAAAGAAAAAAATTAAGTTTTGAAAAATCTGAAAGAATAAAGGCGAAAAACGAAGCAAGTTTCTACAAAAGAGAAACHGATCTTCTAACAGCAGAAAAAGATGATTTAGCAAAAGAAAAGACTTGCATAAGCACCCTTAAGACATCAGAAGAAGATAAACTTCTGGAATTGAACAAGCGTATAACTAAGGACCTTGAAAAGAAAACTAAGGCC
>NW_020200666.1:44556-45916 GCF_001531365.2 Cynara cardunculus var. scolymus | reverse complement strand
GCAAAATAGAAACAAAGTCAGGCAACCCAATCATCACAGCAAAGAGAGAAGGAAACCTCTGCCTTCTGGATTTTGAATCCTTTATGGGACAGGACACCCTCTGTCTCGTGTCTCATAAGAGAGATGAAAATTGGCTATGGCATCAAAAATTCTCCCACCTCAACTTTGATGCGCTGAGAAAACTAACCACACAAAATCTGGTCAAAGGAATTCCTGCTTTCAAATTTGAAAAAGATCATCTGTCTTCAGCATGTGAGTTGGGAAAACTGAAAAGGGCCTCACATAAAACCAAGTCAGAGACCTCCTGCACCAAACCATTGGATATGCTTCACATAGACCTTTGTGGACCAATATCCATACAAAGCCTTTCTGGGAAGAAGTATATGCTGGTATTGGTCGATGAATACTCCAGATACACTTGGGTTGAATTCGTCAAGAAGAAATCAGATGTACCACACCTACTCATTGGAGTGATGAAAAGACTACAAGTTCTTCTACAACAAAAGTTGGTGAAGGTTCGTAGCGATAATGGGACTGAATTCAAAAATGCCTTAATTGATGACTATCTCTTCAGTAAAGGCATTACCTAAAACTTTTCATCAGCAAGAACTCCACAACAAAATGGAGTAGTCGAAAGACGAAATCGAACCCTTGTGGAAGCAGCAAGAACCATGCTCGCTTCATCGGAGTTACCAYTYTCCTTCTGGGCTGAAGCTATTTCCACAGCTTGCTTCACCCAAAATCGATCCACCATCAACAAGAGACACCAGAAAACCCATATGAGCTTATCAACCACAGAAGACCAAACGTCAAATATTTTCATATCTTTGGGTGCAAATGCTTTRTACKHAAYGATAGAGAATATCTTGGCAAGTTTGACAAGAAAGCTGATGAGGGAATCTTTCTGGGCTATTCTCAAACCGCCAAAGCTTACAGAGTATACATCAAGAGAACCAGAATAGTTATTGAAAGCATCAATGTGTCCTTTGATGACTCTACTTTAATGACTTCTGGACAAAACAATTCAAAACTTGGGCCTCAAAGAAAAGCATCTGATTCATCACTTAGCAAACCCAATGAATCAGAGTTAGCTCAATTATTTGAAGACATCTTCGAGGAAGAAGAACTCTCTAGACATGAGACCAATGCAAAATCAATCTCCAGAATCAATAATGAACATGCAGACTCTAGTAGTAAAGGTACATCTCTTTCAGAAGCTCATGTTACTTCACCATCTACTTCTCTTGTGTTTTCAGATCATGATCAAGAACCAGAGTTTAACCCTGGAGATGATCTCGTTGAGGGGGAGCAAGCAGTTCCATCAGTCGATGAAGAACTACATCCTGTTGCTTCAGAACCT
>NW_020200666.1:32843-38106 GCF_001531365.2 Cynara cardunculus var. scolymus | reverse complement strand
CCTTTTGAGGATTTCGTCCTCGAAATCAAGGTCTCTCAAATTACTCCGGATACTTAGCCTTCATTTCATCTTTGTTCTCCCACGTCCAATTCGAACCACGGTAATGCTTCCACTTAACAAGAATAAAATCTATGATCTTGTTTCGTAGATTAATGGTTCTTTCATTAAGAATGGCCTCGGGTTCTTCTATGTACCTCAAGCTTTTATCCAACTTGACCTCGGCTAAAGGAATGGTCTCCTCATGCTTACCCAAGCATTTCCTTAGATAGCTAACGAGGAAAACGTCATGAATACCGGAGAGTTCTTCTTGCAGCTCTAAATGATAAGCTTGCTTTCCCACTCGCTCAAGTATCTTGAAGGGTCCAACAAAACGAGGACTTAGTTTACCTTGCTTACCAAATCTCAAAACTCCCTTCCAAGGCGATACTTTCAACATGACCATATCACCCACGTTGAACTCAATTGGTCGCCTCCATTTATCCGCATATGATTTTTGTCGATCTTGTGCCGCTTTCATTCTTTCTCGTATAACTCGGATCTTGTCATGAGTAATTTGGATCAGCTCAGGACCGGCCAGAATCTTTTCACCCGTTTCTTGCCAACAAAGAGGCGCACGACACTTATGTCCGTACAAAGCCTCAAACGGGGCCATTTTAATCGCTGAATGGTAATCATTATTATAAGAAAACTCTACTAATGGCAAGTGGATATCCCAGTTTCCACCAAACTCAAGTATACATGCCCTCAACATGTCTTCTAATGTCTGAATGGTACGCTTTGACTGGCCATCAGTTTGGGGATGATACGCGGTACTAAAGGCAACTCTTGATGCATACTCGACCAAAACTTGGAAGTGAACCGAGAATCACGATCAGAGATTACTTTTACCGGTACACCATGTCGTGCAATAACCTCGTCAATGTACAATCGTGCCCATTGATCCATCGAATAAGACAAGCGAACGGGAAGAAAGTGAGCGCTTTTTGTCAATCGGTCTACGATAACCCAGATACAGTCGTGTTGTCTAGATGTCTTTGGCAGTTTTGTCACAAGGTCCATCGTCAACTCTTCCCACTTCCATACCAAAACTTCAAGAGGCTATAAACTTCCATATGGTTCTGGTGTTCGGCTTTCACTTGTAGACAAGTGATACGCTTTTCAACATATCGGCCAATATCAACTTTCATTCCCGGCCACCAGTATTCGGCACGCAGATCATGATACATCTTTGTACCTCCTGGATGAATAGATAACCGTGATTTATGTGCTTCCTCTAGAATAACCTCTCACAAACCCCCAAGTCTTGGTACCCGTATTTGGGTTTTAAAGACTTTGAGACCACGATTGTCTTCAGATAAAGAGTCTACRTAGCCAACCATACGTTCAGACTCCACGTGGTGTGGCCTTAAAGCCTCGATTTGCCACTTATTAAGATCATCGATAAGAGTAGACTTCATTGACACATGAGTGATAGCATAACAAATACTAGCTACATGTGCCTTCCGACTCAGCGCATCCGCCACTACATTGGCTTTACCTGGATGGTATAGAATTTCNGATGAAAAACGATTTTTATTCTTAGTCAGCAAGATGGGTATGCTGAATCTCACCACTTAAAGGCAATAATTATCATTCAACCAACGATTTTCAATATCTCGTGGTTATGCCCATAAGTGATACAATAACTTAGCCATAAATTTTCTAAGTATCTTGAACCAGAGCCTCTGGTTCTAAAGACCAGAGCCTCTTGCCATATAGAATGACTTAGATTTTTTGGCAAAATTTCATCTTTGAAACCAGAGCCCCTCTAGTTCTATTGGTAACCAGAGCCCCTCTGGTTCAAAGCAAATACTTGGTAATTTTAACCAAGTCCTTTCTTTCTCCCACCCAGAGCCTCTGGTTATAAAGACCAACGCCTCTGGTTCCAACATATTGAGATATCAATGTCTCAATCCTTGGATTCTTGCATTCTCTCATCATTTCTTTCTCTTTAACCAACCAGAGCCTCTGGTTCCAAAGAACCAGAGCCTCTAGTTCCAACCCTCACTTGCTATATATTATTCTCTTTACAACCAGAGCCTCTAGTTCTAAAGACTAGAGCCTCTGGCTTAAGATTGTTTAAAAGCAAGTCTTAACCATTTCCCTTTTAACTCCTTTTCATATTTTTCTCCCAACCAGAGCCTCTGGTTCTAAAGTCCAAAGCCTCTGGACTCCATTCCTTGCTTTCAAATATTATTCTTTCCCCTTTGAAACCAGAGCCCCTCTGGTCCTAAAACGCTAAAATCATTTTTTATGATTAAGTGTGCCTCTTCAACCAGAGCCTCTGGTTCCAAAGACCAGAGCCTCTTATCCTTAAATTCGTTCAAATCATGTCTTATTCATTTGATATCATACTCCATTTCATCATCTTTCACAACCAGAGCCTCTTGTTCTAAAGACCAGAGCCTCTAGTTCTAAAGACCAGAGCCTCTGGATTCAAAGTCTTTGCAACCAGAGTCCCTCTGGTCTCAAAGACTCACTCATTCTCATATCCATTTTCATACTTAACCATATTTCATATTATTTTTCCTCATCATTCTCAACCAGAGCCTCTCGTTCTAAAGACCAGAGCCTCTAGCTTTGCTTTCATACCCCACTTAGACTTCTCTCATCCAGAGCCTCTAGTTATATAGACCAGAGCCCTTGTCTCCAAATTTTTTTCTAAGTGAGAGTGCGTCTTTGATTTTAATCAATATGCATCATTTAAGGGGGAGCACAAGTTTACTTTTATAAACTTGCATTTTCCATCCAGAGCCTCTGGTCCTACCATCCAGAGCCTTTGGCCACATAGAATGCTATACATAATTATTATAATACCAGACCTCCTCTGGTTTTATAACATGGATTGCTACATTACACCAGAGCCTCTAGTTTGTTAACCAAAGTCTCTACATCATGTAAATCCAACATTTCTACTTGTCCTCATCGACATTACAACCAGAGCTCCTCTGGTTACCCACCCACTTTGTCATGCATAACCAGAGCTCCTCTGGTTNCAAGGTGAAGTACTCGGTCGGATGAAACCTTTATCCAATAACCCCTGTAATTGGCTCATCATTTCCTTCATTTCTGCCGGGGCAAGACGATAGGGTGTCCGTGGAAAAGGTGCAGCACCTGGCACAAGGTCAAATCTAAATTCTACTTGCCTGTCCGGTGGTAGACCAGGCAAATCATCAGGAAAGACATCCTGAAATTCACATACCACGGGTACATCCTTGGCCAACTTGTTTCTTTCTTTWGTGGCATCTAAAACATATGCCATGAAAGAAGTGCACCCCTTAGATAAATATCGACGAGTTTTGAGTACAGAAATTACCTTGATGTCACTGACTCCTTTTTCTCCGTACACATAAACATAATCTCCTTCACTAGCTGGTATTCGGATCATCCGTTGCACACAAATAATATCCGCCCAATTTGCTACTAACCAATCCATACCAATAACCACATCAAAGCCATGAATATCCATRAGGATTAAGTCTACTGAGAAATTTTGATCCTCTAATACTAATGTACAATCTTTGAATACTCTATCAGCTACTAAAGGGGTTCCACTAGCGGTATCCACAGAAAACGGTCTATCAAAAAGTACAGGAACAGATTCGAGAAAACGAACAAAGGCATGCGACACGAAGAAATACGTAGAACCAGAATCAAACAATATACGTGCAGGACGAGAGTTCACGAAAAATATATCAGTGACGAGCTCTAGCTCCTCCCGAGCCTCCTCTGCTGTGATCTGGAACGCTCTAGCTCTTACTCTTGGTACTTCCTCCTTTCGGGCTGAGGAACCTCCCATTATCGGTTGTCGTACTGAGGCCTTACTATCCTCACGTTGGGCATTTGGACAATTAAGCTGACGATGTCCATAAGCTCCACAAGTATAACACGCTCGATCTCGTCTTGGGCAATTTGTATGAATATGCCCAACTTCAACACAGGAATAACACAAAATTTTGGACGGTTCAGAGAAACATCGTCTCGAGTGCGCCTTGCCACATCGTTGGCATGCGCGAGGTGTGTCTGACTGCAATAAATTTGTATTAATTTTACAATTCATATATTCACTTCACTTGTATTCACAATATTATACCTGCATGGAATAGGCTCGAGATGGGGCTCGAGGARCACTCTGAGACTGACTCCTTCTTGGGGTGAAAGATCSATTAGGTCGGTTTGCAGGTACAGAAGTTGTTATTTTAGTTSTCTGTCTCTTCGATTCGGGTGGGGATTCACCATAGAGAAAAAGTTCGTGTTCTCGTCGTCTAGCACATTCAACCGCTCTCCGAAAACTTGTAAGATCGCGATTTGACACAAATTCTTTAATCTCTCTCTTCAGACCGTCAACAAAATGTTCAATCTTGTGTTTTTCAGAGGTAACGAAACGTGAGGCAAAACGTGCCTTCATATTGAACTGGGTCTCATACTGCACCACAGTCAAATCTCCCTGTTTGAGGTCCATGAACTCTTTCTCCAACCATTTCAGTAAGTCAGGGGGACAGTATTGTTCGTGGAAGATGGTTTTGAAGCCTTCCCAAGTTAAATTATTTCTTTCAGTCTCATTTAAAGACTGGTAGGTTGCGTCCCACCATATCATTGCACTATTGATAAGCATAGCGGTCGCATAGTTAACCTTATCCTCTTCAGCGACTTTGGAAATTCGAAACACTTTTTCAGTATTCAGTAGCCATTCAATAGCTACAATTGGATCTGAAGCCCCCTTAAATTTGGTTGCTCCACTAGTTTTGAATGTTTTAAACGAAGTTTGGGTGGACTTAGGTTGAGAAACGGCATCCGCATCAACTCGCTTCCCTTTCACAGTATCCTCCTTTCGATGTTCATTAAGAGCTTGCCGCACAAAATCAGTAACCCGCTTCATCAGTCGTTCACCACGAGGAGATAAAGGGACATCCTCCTCGAAAGGTGGGCCAGTTTCCAAATGAACGTGTGAGGTTTCGACACCCTCATTTAAATCCGGGTTATGCCCACCAACATCCGGGTTTGTTCGTGAACGACTCGCATGATCATCATGAGCAGACATCGTTCTGGAAATGATAAAAAAAAGAAACCTAACATATTAAACAACATACTAATAAACGTTCATTTACCCACTTAGATCTTTCCTATGGTCCGTATCCCGTATAAATCAAACTTAGTTACTATACAATCTCATTGCCCGAGTTTAAGTCCAGGTACCATTTCTGGTACCTAGTTCACTTAAACC
>NW_020200666.1:30923-32810 GCF_001531365.2 Cynara cardunculus var. scolymus | reverse complement strand
TTCATTCTTTTCCCTCCCTTACCCTAGGCTGACACGTGTCCACAACAATAATGGCATGTCCTATCCAGACGGCTCACGTTCATCCAATAAACCTTTTTCATGATTATTATATTATAATAATCAAAAGAAACGTTTCCCTTACCTCTCCATCCCACTACCACTCCACCCCCCCACCCCAACCGTCTTCCCCATAAATACCCATCTTCACCATCGTTCCATTCTTTATGCCTTCAAAACTTCCAACAAAACTAAGACGAACTCAAAACCTACAACTTCAACAAAAATGGCCTCCTTCGCTTCTGACGAATCCAACAACAATGACAGCCGCATCCAATCAACCGGCATCGACAGCCGCGCAATCGTCTTCTTACCCATGAAACCCAATAACCACATGATAGAACTGTGCAACACTCTTTTTGATAACAGGTTTGCTATTATGATTGAGTTCTTCAAAAACTGTATCCTTCTTCCTGCCCTAACTCTGGTGAACCCAAACGTACCATTAAAGTACGTTCAACAATACTGGCAGACTTGCGAGTTTGATCCTCCAAGTCATGGAATAATGGGAGACATAGACGCTCCAAATGACATGGTTTGCTCGGTAAAAATTTCATGAGCAAAGGTTTCTAATGTTCTATGCATTCCCACAAGAAAGGAACTAGGGATCGCGCAATATGACGAACCACCTTCCTCCGACGACATCCTAAGGTTCGTGAAGATGTTAGGGTACAACAGGGAAATATGAAACATCTCAGATTTCAAAAGACAAWTCCTCCCACCAATGTGGAATTTGTTCTTTTCCATCCTCAACCGCTCTCTCACATGCAAGCTGGGCTCCCTCGATCAAGGAAATCTCAACATAATGACAATTATGTRTGGGCTTTTCTTCAATCTCAATCTCGACTATGCCTTCTGTAACACACCAGTTACCGAACCACAGATTGACGGATAGATCTTGAGAAAAAATTTCTATTTCAACCTCAACAAAATACGGGATACATATATATATTTGCCACCAAAAGATAAGTTTTGGATCAACATTTACATCTAAAGGACCGAAAGTATATACTACCGTAAGCCAAAATATGACAGTCTTCGATCCCAACACGAATCCTCAACTATCTACAGCTTTTCCTTTACTCTTAGCTTTTTTTCCTGAAAGGTTTACCACTAAAAGGATAAACTAACAAAGCTTAGTGAGTTTAAATGGATATCATGCACATCATGACTCATATAAGTACATTTATCAGAAAAGAAAGAAAAAAAAATCTAGAAGTGAAAGAGGCAATATTCATCAAAAGTTTGAGTTAACGAGATATACAATTTCAAGGAAATAACAAGGACAATCAAATGAATTCATAACGCAAACACTTCAATAATCAAAATCACGCTATGCACAATTAATACCTTAACCAACAATTTAAATTAAAACAACAGATAATTGTTTGGTTTGACCGACCAATCCGTATCCGTCCACTCTCGGATGGTGTACAAACCCTCTACTGATATTCCTGCAATAACCGTCCTCCATCCGCGGACAGATGAGTAGGGATAGCCCCTCCGGTTGTCTCACCTGGATCCAAAGGTGTCCGACAACCGGCGCCCAACACATGAACAACGTTAGGACCAAAATTGATTCTAATTATTCTAAAAGTTTTATCAAGCAATCGGAACAAGGATGGAAGATCTGAAGATGTTGTGCTAAAATGACTAAGTCTAAATGACCAGAGGCCTCTTTGGATGACAGAGGCCTCTCTGGTATGACAGAGGCTTCTTTGGTATGACAGAGGCTTCTTTGGTATGACAGAGGCCTCTTTGGTATGACAGAGGCCTCTTTGGTATGACAGAGGCCTCTTTGGTATGAAGAGGCTTCTTTGGTATGACAGA